>NW_026294514.1:5853057-6113057 GCF_007827085.1 Peromyscus californicus insignis | reverse complement strand
TTGAAATTTACCTTTTCCCCATTATATCTACGTTGTGTTCATTTATCTGCTTTTCCTCTTTCTGTCTCCTATGTTCCTGAATCAACCTAACAGTATATTTCTATTCACCTCCACCCCTATATTGCTGCAGAATAACTGCAGTTCTTACAAGCACACGTTTGTAAGTCCTGTGTATTTGCATCCTGCCAACAGCCGTCTTTCCACCACCACCAAATCTGTCAAGTTATGAAACCATCTTTGTCCCTATTTTATTAAAGTTAAATGGTCACTCTATCATCTCAAAAGATCACAGGTAACATTAAATAAGATGTGATGTGTTTATCGTTGATCATGCTGAATAGAAAGCAGTCAATAAATGGTAAGTGCTATTGTTCACTCCATTATAGTTCTATATTTTCACACAGTGTTAAATTATTCACTAATTATTATTAAAAACTGCAATTAATTCACAAAGAAAGCTTTTAATTCATTTCCATAGTTAGTTTTGATATGATATTCTTTAACTATAAGAAATTTTTTATTACGATTAGTAAAAATACATAACTTTTAACACAATCTCCATGTTATCCAAGGAAGCACAGCTTATTTCCTCCTTGTCACATGTTCTTGACCATCTGACTTTCTTCTGAGCTATCCTATCAGATCAGGAAGATGTATCTTCAGGCAAGCTTCTTCAACAAGTGGACCACTAAGCTCACGTCAGAATGTACAAGGGAGGGTCCCTTGACTTTGAGTTTGTGTTGCCTCACAATAATTATTTTGATTTAGAAAATCTGCAATACTTTAGAGTCTGATGTAACTATATTCAAGATCTTTAAAAGCAATTATGAAATAAAAATATACTTCATACTCTATTCCCCATGTGTAATGAAAGCACTCATAGATATCCAGTGATTTTTTCTAAGGGAACATTACACTTCTCAGCTCTGAAGAACATACATTAAGAAAATAAGAATAACACTAAGATTTGATTGTGAGATCGACACACTAGAAAGGAACAGATACAAACTATATATACTTGATATTATAAGGAAAGATGATAGACTCATTACAATGATCAGTAAGCTGAGGGTTTCAGCTATGGGATCTTATCTTATATGAATCTATATCCATACAAATAACATCCATATAGAAATATAAAAATGTTTAAAGTAAAATGTCACTTTAAATAGAATTTTTCAACCAGTTTTCACTGATAGTCAATGGACAGTAAAACCATCCTATTCCATCCTGGGTTCAAATGGACAATTCAGGTGGACTTACAGAGCATTCACAACAATTTTTGGTATACAGAGGTAAAGGCAGTTTTTACTCACTATCATTCTCCCTTTTCCTCCCATCAAGAATCAATTTAAATCAGAATTTGGACTGCATATTGTCTCAGATCCCCCATAAGTGGGCCTTAGCCAGGGTCTCTTTAGTTTGCTGTGGAATATTAGTTGAAGATGTGTTACATTTGTTTATTCTGTGGAACATTTGTTTAATGATGTAAAGATGTGCTGCATTCTTTTATGCTGCATTTGTTCAACTCTGAAGCTGTGTTACTTGGTCTGTCTAAAACACCTGATTAGTCTAATAAAGAGTTGAACAACCAATAGATAGGCAGGAGAAAGAAGTAAAGAAAGGTACATAGAACAGAGAAAGATAGAAGCCCAGAGGCAAAAGGTAGATGGGATAATTTTAGTTAAGAAAATCTGGCTAAAAAGAAGCCAAACTAAGGCCGGGTGTTTATAAGATAGTGATAAGACTCTGTGTATTTATTTTTGGGCAGGGTAGTAGACCCTCAAAGAGTAAAGTGTAAAAAAAAAAACAAAAAAAACCCCTACATTTTGGCACCCCATGTTGGGTGCTCAAATGTTGTTTTTCATTAATTACAGTGGCTGCTCCTTAAGCAACTGCTGCCTATATCAGCAATTTGAACTTCACTGCTACCAGCAGCATTTCAACCACACTCACTGGAGCCATGAGGGATTTCTTTACCCTCAGGAATCAGCTCTATCACAGCCACTAAAGGAAACTTTATCTAGATATCTATCCCTCTACAGAACTCAGGATTCAAAGGTTGAGGTGAAATTTTGCTGGCTCAGAGAGGTTAAATATCAAGTAGCTCACCTTCTCTCCTACTTGCGTCTCTCAAAAACACAGGGTGTCCTTCTGTTCAGGCCCGACTTAAGAACCCTAGCTAGACAGGGCTCCTCCCTACCACTTTCTGTCAAATTGTTGCTGACTCAGTCTCCTGACCCCAGGTTAATTTTATTTAATCAAAAAATGTGACATGTCTTTGCATCATTACCAAAAGCAGCAGAAAAAAAAGTAATGCATCTTCACACTGTTAAAATATATTCCACAACATCAGTTCATTAGTGTGAATATAGCAACAACTACATTAAGAATGGAGAATGACAGCTGACTTTGGGAAATGTAATAAAGTGATATTTGCAACTGTATATGCTGATGTAATATATGTATTGGATTATGGCATTGCAATTGCTGGGACTTGGTATGTGACTGTGGATGTGTAGAATATATTTTGTCAATCCTCATCAGGAAGGGTGATCAAAACAGTTCACATTCATATGGGAAAGAGACAGTTCATCTTCACAGCTTACTCTAGGGCTATGTTAATTCCGTTCTATTACCATGAAGTCCAAAGGGACCTTGATTGACTTGACATTCTGCAAACATTTGCAAACATTACCCTGAGTCACTGCATTGATGACATTGTGCTAAGCCAATTGTTGTGGAGACAAATGCAGATAGTTTTGGATGTCCTTGTAAAAGGAATGAGTTGCAAAATCTTTGACATAAATCTAAGAAAGATTTAGAGATCTTCAACATGACAACAATTTTGAAATTAGTTCATCTCTGATATATCAGATTGTCCCTTCTGTTGTAATGAAATGGCAGAAAATTTGACATAGCTATTTAATTTGGGAAGTACCATGTAATATTTGTTTAGCATGAAATATATTAAATGAATTTCCAACCCCTTATTTGGTTCCATGGATGAATTTCAGCTTTCACTGATGTCTGTCAGAGAAGACTGGCTTTATAACAGTTTGGGACTGTCCGATAAATTGATTTTGCCATTCAAGTCAGGCTGGTTCTATGATTCTACACAAAGATACTAGTTGACAGCTGATGACAAGGTCCGTGGACAGCAGAAGATATTAAAACATGTCTCTTAGAAGGCTACTTTGTACAAATAGAAAGATCTAGCCATTGAACATCAGGTGTTCATATTACAGGCATTAACCATAATGAGTTTGATGGTTTTAAATCAGTCATATAAAAAAGTTCTGGAACACTTCATTAAATTCTGGCAATGGTTTATCCATACTATCACCAGGCCATGTGTGGGGAGTATTTAAATGAATTCTACAAATAGACAATTCTTGCATTTAATTGTGTTTGTACTCAAGGTTCATTCAGCTATGATTTATGAATCTACATGTTTTCCTGTGATACGCTGATAGAAAAAGAAAAACATGACCAGAACCCAGATCTTGAGTATTTTGTCTCCATGTAATGCTTGAATTAAGGGCAAACTGTTGTGTTACCATTCAATTCAAGAGTGTTATAAATTCATGGTGGTATACAAGGAGAAGTTCTCATAATATTTTCAGTTATCTCATTGATAAGAAAGAAATATTAGCCTTAAGGTAGAGTCATGCATAGAAATGGGTCAATGGTTTTCATATATTTAAGGAAAGAAGAAAAAAGATTATGATGGAAAACAGGGGGTGGTAAAGCACATTCTGTTACATTCTTACTGTTTTTGTTTGTTTGCTTTTGAGGGTTTTTTTCTGTTTTCCAAGAAAAGTTTTCTCCATGTAGCCTTGGCTACCCTGAAACTTGCTTTGTAGACCAGGTTGACCTCAAACTCAGAGATTCATCTGCCTCTGCCTCCCAAGTACTGGGATTCCTGGCTGGTTCTTACTGTTTTTATTTTTATTTTTACCAATGTATATAATGGTTTGAAACAACAAAAGTGTCTGCTTCTATAGGCCCAAAGTCTAAAATTGGTCCTGATAATATAAAATAAAAATGTTGAAAAGGCTATAATTTCCTTTTTAAGATCAGAGAGGTTAGTTTGTTCCTTTAACTCTTTGAGATTGCAGTCCTTGGCTTAGAGCCCTCATTCTATTTAAAAACCTGCCACAGTGAGTGAATGTTGAACTCCTTCCTATAGTCACCTCTCTGTCTCTGTGTCCTCTGTCTGTCTCTGTCTATATCGTTGTCTCTGTCTCTCTCTGTCTTGTTGTCTCTCTCCTTTCCTTTCCATAAGAATACATATAGTCATATTGGAACTATCTGGATATTGTGTAGTGTCATTACAGAGTCAGTTAGTGAGCTGTCTTGATTCCGTCTCCTTTGCAGAGTATCTTGAAGCATTCACAGCTCCCATAATTTACAACATCACAACTTGGATCACTTTTGTGGGGTTGTCTAGTTAGCTTTCTGTTGCTGTCATAAAACACAATGACAAAAAGCAACTTGGGGAGGAACAGGTTTATTTTGTCATACAGATTATCTTCTATTATGAAGGGAAGGCTGTGCAGAAGCTCAGTTCGGAAACCTAGAGACCTGAACTGAAGCAGAGACCATGGAGGGTTACTGCTCATTGGCATATTCTTCGTGGCTTACTCAGTTTGCTTTCGTATTTCCCAGGACTGGCTGTCCGATGATGTCACTGCCCACACTGATCATCTATCAAATAAATGTCCCTACAGACTTGCCCAAAGGCCAATCTGACGGAGCCAATGTCTCAGTGAGCCTCCCTAATCACAGGTGACTATATTGAGTTGCCAAAAACCTAACCTGGACTTGGCAGAAGCATTATTCTTCATACTATACATGCTGATATTCTCGTAAAAATGGATCCAGCAGGTTTAGAATTGAGGCCCTATCTACATCCACTTGAGAACTTCTGACGTAGGAATCATGAGTCTGTTTACTTTTATGGTTCCCTTGCAAATCAACAACTTGTGGTTTAAGCTGCAGTTTTAACAGAAGAAACTGGTAACTTTTCATGGCCACTCACCTAGAGCCATATTCTGTATTGTCTCTTACTCAAATTTTATGCACTCTTCCATGTAATTTTTAAAAGTTTATAATATTCATTATTTTATTATTTAATCTAATATATTGGCCAAGGTACTAAGCTTGGTATTCAATGAGATGTTGTTTTGAATTGTGATTTCTGTATTTAGTAATTCTGTGGCCTATGATAGTATATTTCAAAAATGTGTTTATTAGTCATATGAAAAGCATAAATAATAATGCCAATGTAGAATATTAATTAGAAGTTATAGAAGTAAATGTATGAAAAACAGACAGACAAGTCTTCATTAAATTATAGCCAGTATTATTTATGCTACAATTAGATATGTTACCTTACCACTGAAGACCTACCTGTAAGGATAGAGTACTTACATTAAATGAACTAACATATTCATAGTGATTCTATTTTTCTACTTTCTAGTACCTGTAATATTTTGTGTTTAAAATACACACTGTCATAATCAGAAAAAGCCCCTAAAATCACTCATATTGTCACTGAAAACATTTGTGATAATATTTGTTTAATGATTCTCAGTATTTGTGCTTATTGAATTATAGGCTGTCTTTGAAAATGGCCCGGATACCATAACTGCTGTATAAATAATTGTAATGGCCCTGGGGAAACTCCAGAGAGTACTGGGGTCATGAATACAGATGATCCAGATCAGTACCAAGGTGATTAGGACAATAATAAATAGTTCTGGGTGAAAATAACACAAAATCTGTGACTGTTGGAAATAATGGGCACAGTCGAACTTTAGAAAGATGAAATTTCCTATAGCACAAATTCAGTGCCGCTGCAGTCACACTGGGCTGCCCTCATAGCCGTGTACTGTGACATTTAGCTCATGCCTAGACCTTTGTTGTACTCAGTGATGTAATTACAAGGTACAATACTGAGTGTTTGGAATATTAAGCATGACATGCTGAACAAACAAGAGAACAGATATATGTGGATGAGATTTGTGATAAGCTTTGCTTCCTTACCTCTGACTTGCAGAGCAAAAATCTGACAAACTTGATGTGGCCAAATCATGAACTAAGGCTCATCATGGGAGCCGATATTAAAAGATTATTAATGTTAAATTCGAGGAAGAATTAAAGAAATGAAGAAAACTCACTAGGTTCCGAGTCCCATCACACACACTCTGCTGGCTCAAGAAAGTTACAGTTGGTCTAAGACAGCATTTTGAATGATAGTTCCAGGAATATTTCATAATATTATCTCTGATGGAGATTTAGCTCAGTGGTACAGTACAAGTCTTGTATCCTCTTCCCTAAAAATGCAGTGTCTTGGAGCTTATAAGAATAAATACACTGTCTGAGATGAGATTATTCTTTGTAATCTATTAGATTTTTTTCACACGTGCATATTTATGCTTTTACGATATTGGACTGCCCTCCTCACGAATGTTATTTCACAGTTGAAAACAGGTTCACCTTCAAAATCACTTTACAATGTGTGAGAGTTACCAGCCACTATTTGCCTTATAAGTATCTTTGGCAGTGAATGTCAGGAGAAGAAATCATACCAGTTCCTGACACAATAAGTGTAATTAGCACTTTTCTTGGGTGCTAAAAGATTTTTAGACTTGATTTCCAAAATTGCTTGGCTTTAGGACTATTAATCTTGTTAGGACATGTAACACAATCTGCCTCCTCACCATGTGTGTCAAATATGCTTATCTTGTTGTATATCATATTTGCTTTAGGATTTCATCCATCACTAAGAAAAGTCAGGGCAGGAACAGCCAGGCATAAACCTGGAGGCATAAGCTGATCTACAGGCTGTATAGGAATTCTGCTAATTGGCTTGCTCCTCATAGCTTGCTCATTCTTCATTTAAAGAACACAGGACCACCAGCCCTGAGGGATTGTACCCTCAGTGGGCTGTGCTCTCCAGTATCAATCACTAATTAAGAAAATGCCCTCCAGGCTTGCCTACAGACAGGTCTTATGGAGGTATTTTCTCAATTGAGATTCCCTCCACTCAGATGGCTTTAGCTTATGTCAAGTTTACAAAAAACTAGCCAGGACAATATCAAGGTGACAAGAATCAAAACAAAATTCGTATTAATTTGTTTTAAATTGTTTGTGTTAACAAATTAAAAATCTATAAACCATATTCAGTGTATCAGATGTCATTATTTTCTATTTCTTTTGTTCTTTTCCTAACAAATATTTTCCTGTAGTTTGAGAGTGTGAATGTATGTGTGTGTGGTTTTAATTTAATGTCTACAGTTTGACAATTAGCTTGAATCAACCCAAACTAATCACTCATCCTCAGATATGTTTTATACAACAGACATTGAAGAGATAGGTGACAATAAAATAATTATAGACAAGCATTTTGTTGCTTTAATATATAATATTACCCTACATGATAAATTTAAATTCCAAGGACACTTTCACATAACAGTTTAATGTGGTCTTAATTGCTTTCTCTTTAGGAGAATTATCTTTTGAAACAAAAGTAAGTGCTGTTGCGTCACTTCAGAACACTACTGCAGACCACCAGATGGCATCTTGGCAGCTTCCAGTTAGATCCACACCCCTGGATCTACATACTATGGGAAACGGAAGAACAGGGTTGTATTCTGCCAACAGTCCTGACAAATCACCTGCCATGTGGCACCTGACTAACAATGAGATCTCTGGGAGCCATGGTACTCTTGCCAACCACCACCATGCAGCCTGTGAGCCATCTCAGGGGAAACCAGCTGAGCTCGGCTATAAGCTCAGATTGCTCATGGATCCATTTTAAGCATCCAAGGATAAATGGTACCAAATATTTCAAATGACTAATAATACTAATTGTCTTATGTTAAGGCTTCATTTTTATGTTTCAGTCATTGTTATCTTCCTTCTCCTTTACTTCTTCTACCTCCTCCTCCTCCTCCTCCTCCTCCTCCTCCTCCTCCTCCTCCTCCTCTCTTCCTTCCTTTCATATGGATGAGCTAAACACTGTGTAAAGATGGTAAACTATTTAAGTTGCCGAAACTAAAGTGCTAACATGAACAACCAGTATATTTGTTTGGTCACACATCCTGTACATAAAAACTCACCAGAAATAGTCAGCACTGACAGTACTTGACAGAGGCTCATTGTTTATACTTTCAGAGTCTCTGAGACGTGGACTCTGCTTCTAGTTTACCAATGTATGTTTAAGTTAAGCCTTTCTGCAAAAAAAAAAAAAAAAAAAAAAAAAAAGCTTATTTTTAAAAGGCCAATGATGTCCGTTTTGCTAACATTTTTATTGATATCTTTTTGTAAACCAATTAAAGTAGCAACAAATACAATAATTTTCAAAACAAAGCTTACACAGTTTAATTTTTCCTGAATAAGGAAAGCAATTGGCAACCAGGTCAAAATGAGGTATTGAATGTGATAATAAATGTGATTTTAACAATGTGAACTTAATTGTAATGATTAATTTGGGTGCCATGAGTTTATTGATTCTAAAAATGCAAAGTGCATAAAATATCCTTTCTCAAAGCACACACACAAAAAAAACAAATGATGGCACCACTTCTAAATAAATGTAAGTGATTTGTAAAAATAGTATAAATAAGTATTGTAAGAGTTTAAAGTGGTACTTGGTAGACGAATTTCTCAATGGTCTTATTAAATCAAAAACATGGAGCCAGATATAGGGGTTAAAGCCTGAGAGAGATCAGAGGAATAGGAACAGCCACAGCTAACCTTCCCTCACTAACTCTGCAGCTTGCAAATGTGAGCTACTTCCTGTCTACACACACCTATATCCCTTGCTCTTCTGCCATCCTGATTTGCTCTCTCTGTCCAGCTACATCACTTCCTCTTCCTGCCCAGCTCGGTCACTTCCTGTCTGTCTGTACAGACCTCCAGACCTCCATGGTTAACTAGTGTTAGAATTTAAGGCATGTGCTACCACACCTGGCTCTGTTTCCAGTGTGGCCTTGAATTCACAGAGATCCAGATAGATCACTGCCTCCCAAGTGATAGGATTAAAGGTGTGTGCTAACATTGCATGACTTTTGTGTTTACTTATAATGGCTTGCTTTTTCCTCTGATCTCCAGGCAAGCTTTATTTATTAAAGCACAAATAAAATATCACCACAGTAGTTACTAAAAATAAATATGTATCATAAGTAAGGAAAGTTAAAGTATTTTCTAATTTTCATTGGTTGATAAAATAATACATCTACAAGCTGATAGGAATTCCAACCACACCCCATGGTTGTGCATGCGTGCCGGGACACTTAGTTATCTCTGCCTTGTCATTTCCAGGTCATACCTCCTGTGTGACCCATGCCCCATGGTAAAGTGGTCACATAGTCGCTTGGACTCGGGTGGACATAACGGCATGATCTCTATATGTGAGCCTGTGTGTGCAGGTGCGTCTTGGCCTTTATAAGGCAGCACTATGTTTCCCCAGTCTCTCTCCTTCTGCTCCTCTCTTTCTGTGTTTCCTCTCCGCCAGGGCCCCCCCTCTCTCCTCTCTCTCTCTCTCTCTCTCTCTCTCTCTCTCTCTCTCTCTCTCTCTCTCTCTCTCTCTCTCTCTCTCTCTCTCTCTCTCCCTTTCCTTCCTAATAAAGCTCTAAAAGGTACCACCGGGTCCTGTTCGTGATCGTGACCTTTCCATGTGGTAACCAGCGCCAGCCACCGGAGCCGTTTTATTTTCAGAAGTCTTTGAGAGTTTCATCCAATAATTGTATTTACACCTTCCTACAACTCCTGCCACAGCTATGTTATTCACCTTCATCTTTCAACCCACCAATTTAAAATTTTCTTCTCATTTTTCCCCCATTGGGTCCCTTTTGTTTCTTGACTACTCGTGGGAACCGGCATTGCCCTGGAATGTGTTTGAACCACCAGGGCGCACATCATTAAAGCAAACTGATTTTCATTCTCCCACCCACTCTAAAATGTCAAGAACTTCTCAGCCAGTGGCTGGATTCCAAACCCACATTTCTCAGACTGTGCTGGAATTCTGTCTGCCTTAAGCCTGTGCAGGTCTTGTTCATGTTGATGCTATTGCTGACTATATATGTGTTACTTCTCAGTTATGTCTGAAAAAAAAAATCTGTTTCCTTTTCCTTGAAGTTATCCACTGTCAAATGTCATCCAAGGATAAATCATGGGAGGAGAATTATGAGTTCTTGTGAGAAAACAAGACAAGAGACTTGTGTCTTCAGTGCCTTCAAAACATGTAATTGTTTTTGGAATGTAGTTAGTACTCCCCTCAGGTGCAGTGGACAGGAGTGAGTTTACTTCAAACTATGCACTGTTGTTGCAGTTGTGATTGAATACACCTCTATGGAAAAACATGCTTTTGCCACACCTGGTTTGTCTACCACACACACCTTGTCAGCCACATGTGACTTGCCCTTGTAATTGTACACTTTATTCATGTGGCTCTTCTTAACCATCAGAGTATAAATTGTCTGATGCTCTGAATGAAGTTGTCTATTGCATGAGACTTTTGTCTGCCTCTCTCTTGGGCCCCACTCAGGTGTGTTGTATCTTCATCAATTAGGTGTTATGTTCAAATTCTGGAGGACTGCTAATAATACTGTCAGTAGCTTACAATTTTGGGGGGTCAACAGGACAAAGGCCCACAACTTAAAAAGAAGTAGCCCATCCTTGGTACTGGGATTTGTATTTGGTAATGTAGTGTAAGACCTTAAGTGGGAAAGTTACCTTCCCACTTCTCACAGGGTAACTTAATTAAAAGACTTTCTATATATGTGTGCATTTTAGAAAGCTTCTACAGAAGTAGATTTTCATGTGTATTTCTGAAAACCCTTTAGTGTTAGGTATCCTTCCCCGTATTGTCTCCTCTACCCTGCCCACCCAATCTTCACCATAATTTAATTCTTTCTCTTCTGTTATTACCCATCAACCCTTTAATAAAACTAAGTATAAAATACTTTGAACTCTTTATTGAGTATGCCATCACCTACAACCCTATAGAATATGATCAGAAATAGTAGTTAGATAAAATACTTACTATTTCTGAGTTACCAGTCAGAATGAATGTATCTGCCTGAAAGTTTTCATAGGTTTGCTTCTGTAAGCAGTAGATTTTATTATGGATTTGCTCTGAAAATCTATGGTATGAAAGGAGTACAAAGCTAAAATATTTATCCCTGTTTCTATATTTATGTGCCGAACTTTAACTTGCTGTTGGTTTTGTGTGTGTGTGTGTGTGTGTGTGTGTGTGTGTGTGTGTGAATTTCTAGAATAAAAATATATGTATAATAAAACACTTGGGGTAAGGACAGGTGAGTTAAATGGTTTATCAAACCTACCTCTTTGATTTTTGATATCTTGATAGATTGAGACTCTTAAATTATAATTATGACAAAGGTGGCTGTGAAGAATGATTGTGGTCAATGTATTGATAAGAAAGGATTGTACCAACCCCGTGGAAATCAGTGCAGAGATTTTTAAAAACCTAAAGCAGGACAATCTTTCAAAGTGGCTATAGCTCTCCTAGACACAAAGCAAAAGTGTCTTCCTACAGAGATATTTTCACATCATTATTTGCCACTGGCCTGTTCACAGTAACAGTCTAGATAGTCATTAATATATGACTGAATAATGAAAATGTGATAACTATACACAATAGAATTATATTCAGTACAAAATATAAAATTATGAAATTCATGGGTATATTAGTCACTGTTCTTCAAAGGAACATTGTCCAAGTAGTGCATCATTGGTTGCTTGGAGCCTGCCTTGTAAGTCAATCTAATAAACCCTTTTAAATATACATTTGTTCTATTGGTTTTGATCCTTAAAACACAGAAATTGTCAAACACAGGGCTAAATACTTCATCAGTCCCAGTGTGGTGCAAGGACTGGAAGATTCATAGAGAGTTACTGGTCTTCAATTCAAACTAGAATGTTGAAGATGCTGAGTTCTAATATTAGAAATGAATTCTGGCAGAAGTGATGACAGCAATATCAAGATGTCATCAGGGCACATTAAGTTGCCAGCACATTGTGAAGACATGCAGGGAAATAATTCAAAACTTCTCTTTGTTAGAATTCCTTTTATCTGGACTATCACCAGATGTTACCACCTGTATTTACAGTGGATCTTCTCAGTTAAATTAAAGTGATCAAGAATGTGCATGACAACATGTTTATTCGTTTATTCCAGATTCAACTATCAATGCAGAAGAATGGATGAAACTGAAAAACATTATATTATGATAATACAGGTCCAAAAAGATAAATGTTGCATGTTTTCTCTAACAGATCTACCTGAGCTTTCAATATTTATACGTGTGTAAAGATGTGGTATTAATCATGAATAGATAGTGGTCACGGAAGTAGAAAGAGACTCATGAGAATGGGAAGAAAGGCTTTAAGTAGTGGGTTGCATAGCACATGAAATATGAAAACAGAAACAGTCCTAGAAGGGAAGATATGTTTTTGTTGGGGATTGGTAACAGAGCACATGTGATAGGAAAGTGGAAAGGGGAATACTGGTGCTCACAAGAGCACATGAAGAAAGCTGGGAAAAGAGATGAGGGAGACTTGGATAGAGGAGAATAAACCAACATTATGTATGAATATGCCATCAAAGGGCTGGAAATGGCTTAGTGGTTAAGAGTACTGACTGCTGTTCCTGAAGACCTGGGTTCAGTTCCCAGAACCTACATGATGGTTCACAACTATCTGTAACTCCAGTTCCATGCAATCTGACACTTTTTTCTGGCCATCTTGGGCACCAACCCTGAAAGAACACATAGAAATACAGGCACAGAAAACATGCATACATATAAAATGAATAAATAAGTTAAAAAATTAGACAGTGCCATCAGGAACCCTACTACTTAATATGCAAAATAAATTTTTATACAAAATAAATAAAGTAAAAAGGAAATGGTATGCTAAAGGACTTAAGAGACTGTCCTTAGATTTTGTATCTCAGTATGTGGATATTTCCTACCTCAATAAGTACAGACATGCCAAAAATAGCTCCTGCAGATTTGGTGCTATGTCACACATAATTCCTCATTAGTGCTGAACAAAGGGTGTGTCTTCACATTGTTCAATCAAGAAAACAAAGCATGTACCTGACCTAAACACAAAGAAAACACCAAGCTGTTATTTCAGATGGCCAAGTATCTATGTGTTTAAAAGCTGGAAGTTAGCATGTTGAAGACAAGTTTCTTTTATTAAAAATCCCTTCCAGAAAGAGCATTCTTAAATTACCCATTATCTGCAGTGTGGATAGAATCAGCCTTCAGATAGGATCTTGTTTGTGCCACGTTTCCACTAATACTGGAGTGCAACAGACTGCACCTTCTAGGTTGTCTTTTCCTCAGCTCTGCTCAGTCTTCTGGTGACCTCAGTTCCTTTATAAATGAATGGAAACTATCAGAGCTATATAAGTGGCCTCCCTCTGCACTCTAGACTTGTTCCAGTGCTATTTTACTACTGGATTGCATAGCGAGAACCAAGATTATTGCTCTGTGCTCTCCAAGACTTTCCCATTTCCGTTAAAAATAAGAAAAAACTTTGTTCACTGAGGTAATTATACATGGCTCCTATCAATATTCTCTTAATATTTTTTCATTCTTATTTTGTACAGTCTACTAAGAACTGTAAGCACAACACTGAAAGTCATGGAAAACAGATCTAAACTCTTCTCATTCCAACTAATTACTTACACTCTCCAGTTTTGACTACTACAAATAATTGTAGTATTCTCTGCTAGGAATGCTGTAAATGTATTGCTCTGACTGATTGATAAATAGAACACTGATTGGTCAGTAGCCAGGCAGGAAGCATAGTGTAGGCGGGATAGGGAGAGAGGAGAATTCTGGGAGGTGGAAGGCTGAGTCAGGAGATCCTGCCAGCCGCCACCATGAGAAGTAAGATGTGAGATACCAGTAAGCCACTAGCTACATGGCAACTTATAGATTAATAAAAATGGGTTAATTTAAAATATAAGAACTAGATAGCAAGAAGCCTGAGCCATTAGGCCAAACAGTTTAAATAATATAAGCATCTGTGTGTTTATTTGGGTTTGAGTGGCTGTGGGTCTGAGCGGGACTGGAGAAAACTCCAACTACAGTTCTCTGCTTCTACTCTTGTCAATATTCTAGGGGCAGTGGGTTCTGGGAGAATAGATCTGATAATGAGGCAGACTAAAGTCTCATGAAATAGACAGCTTTATGTAGAGCATCAGACAATTTATACTCTGAGGGTTAATAAAGGTCATATGAGTAAAGTTCACATAAGTTCAAGCTGTATACAATTGCAAGGACAAGTCACATGTGGCAAAAGGCCCTGTTTTTCCATAAAGGTGTATTAAAGGATAGTTTAAATGTTTAATTGAATAATAGTAGCAAGCAGTAATGAGCAATATGATGTAAACTCACTCTTGTCAGTTGTACCTGGGAGGAGCATAAAAACACATTCCAAGAACAATTCCATATATTGAAGAAACTGTCAGAAGACTCTTGTTTTCTTGGAGTGTTCTCACAAGCATGCAGAATCCTCCTCCAATGACTCCATGCCTAGACCATGTTCTGATATACTCCTTACAGTTTTACTCAGTTTCTCTTTCACTTGTTGTAATTACTATATGTTTCTTTCTTTTAGAAATATTTAGTCATGAATAATATTATAGATTAAACCAATATATAGTCTCTGAAGCACATTCAATTTACCAAGGACAAAAATTCAATACTCCAGATGTTTATGTGTTAGCTTTCTAAATAACAAAACTCGTTGGAATAAAATTACATGGTTTGATGTGGGGTATACATGGGCTGCAAAGAGGGTACCAAGAGAAATTCAGATAAATAGAGCTTAAGCTTTAAGCTGTTTGTGCAGAGAGTGGATACAAATGGTACCAGAGGAAGTTAGTTTAAGCTGTTTGTGCAGAGAATAGTACAAAGGATGGCTAATAAAAAGTTAGCTTGGGTTGTTTGTATGGAGATTAAAGATGAATGGTGAGGAAGAAAGTTATCTCAAGTTATTTATGCTAAGATAAGATACTAAAAAACAGGAGATGGTGTCAGGACATAAACAACTTGTAAATAAGGTGACCTTTAAAATGATTGGTTGGTTCCCTCACCCCCTCCCAGGGTTCTGAAGTTTTTTGGTATAAAAGAGGCTTACTGCCTATCAATAAATGAGTTCTTGCTTGACTTGACTCCCCGCTGTGTCTGATTGTCTCCGGGTAAGAGGGAGGCTGGGGAATGGGCCAGTGGTGCACATTTACCTTTCCTTGGTTCCAGGCCACCTCTTCACAGGTGACCTAAGTTCCCGGTGGGGCAGGTTCCCACAGTTTGATATCCATCTTTGGATTGTAACTTCTTGTTGAAAAGTTATTTAATCTTTGTGTTTATTTGCTTATTTAGTGTGTGGCTATGGAGATCAGAGGACAGTTTGGGAATGGCAGTCCTTTCCTTTACCGTGTGTTCCAGGGATTGGAGTGAAGCAATAAGCACATTTACTCACTGAGACATCTCATCAACCTATTAAATTCTTAAATGTTTTGTGTCCCAATTATGTTATATGTACAATGGGACTACTGTTAGTGATACATTCTCAGGATGACTTTGAGATTAAGAATGAGCATATTCAGAGTTCTTAGAACCATATCTAACATCACATTAGTGAAGGGCTTCATGGTCTAAATGTCTCAGTGATTTGATTTTTTTTCCTGAGGCAACATCTCATGCAGCCCAATTGCCTCAAATGTGCTAGATAGCCAAGGATAAACTTGAAACCCTGATCTGATCTACTTGCCTGTACTGTTTGAGTGGTGAGATCAGAGATATGCACCACCATAGCCAATTTTAATTGTACTTTAACTAAAGGAATCACATTTGAGAAATATATAAGAATCTGAAGTATTTGGTGAATAAGGAAAAAATTAACATGCTTTGAAAATAATAGAGGAAGCTAAAGATAAATGTTTCAGAATTTGGAAAACATAAAAGAGATCATAAACTAGGGGGTCCCATTTGGGCAAATTTCAGAGATGCAAAAAGATATATCAAATATTTGATTGTGTTTCAATAACATGTAGCTGTCATGAATCAGGCTGGAACTATTGCAATTGGTCTTTGAGAGGTACACTGATAAATTCTCTTGAGGGCATCTAAGGTCACAGAATAGAAAATGGGCCTGCAGGGTATTTTTATTAGAAGTGATATCCACTATTTTTTATTCTAAATCTATTAAATTTTTCCATTAAAGACACTGAGGGTTAAAATGCTAAGCTATTTGCTCCAGTCAAAAGCTATTTATTAAAAGTCACTAAGGCATAAATTCAAGTATCATTGAGTTATCCAATGCCACAGAACAGTGCCACAGAAGATTTCTGTGAGATCTTTTTTATGCAATGAAACACCTAACAACATGTTTGTGTAAAAACAAATTTGTGTGAAAACAAATGGCTACCTTAGTATTTTGCAGATATTTCCTTCCTAGATATAAAACAATAAAAGCTGTGGCACAGACCCTTTAACTTAATAATATATATAAGTTTAATGTTGAAGGTATTAAAACCCTGAAGGACCACTTTGAAGAAGGATAGAAAAGTAACCTTGACTCTTGGGAAAAGGGAAAAATATTAAAGATACAAACTTACATGCACAGCTATTTTTCAAGGTGGATTGGCTCTATAAAAATTATGACCTTTTTCTGTACCTTATTTTATTTTCTAAACCTAAAAATATTGCCAGTGCCTGAGGCGTAAGTCAGAGTGAACCTCCATTATCACTCCAGAGACTTGGCATTTTCCTCATTAGGCGCCATAGTATCTGACTGAGTGACCTTGTTTGGTGAGAAGACACAGATGGAGTCTGTCAGTAAATCTTGTTAATGTAACAAGTATTCCTACTGTTAGATGAGTGTCGCACCTGATACTGGCATTTCTTCCCTTAGTAAACAACCTTTGCTCCCTTTCCAACATGGGTCTCTTCCCTCACGCCATCAGGTTTTTCCACATTAGTTTGTTCAAAGGATTATCTAAAAGCATTTCTCGTGCTGTGAAGGTGAGATGCTCTCTCTTCCCTAATCGAAGTCTCTTGCTGGCCTTTGAAAGCTGTAAAGATGACATTAAAGGTGGCAAACATAAACTTAATCCAAGTGTTTTAGGTGAAAAATAAGACTTACTATCAGGTACACACTGTTGCAATAGGTCTTATCATTCATATATTTGCTTTATGAATCATAAACCTGGGAGAAAAAAAGATGATATTAAATTGGTAGAGAAAGTTTAGACTATCATTCTACTGTTATGTTTTAAAATTACTGGTACAATGGGATATTGTATCACCAACTTAGGGAAAATATTTAATCACTGATGTTTCAATGTAATTTTATTTTAAATCTTTGGATAATTAGCTCTCTCAATTTGAATGTGAGAATCAAATGACGTTGCTTTAGATTCTGTTAGTGATAAATCATAAATATTCTATACTTACATTTTCTTACAAATATAAAACATAAAAATAAAAGTTATTGAAGCAGAGAACATTGACTTGAGTGGCCATTTAATGTAGCAAGTTGAAGCACATGTGAATCCTTTCTGGAACAAAATCAGATGCCAGAGACCAAGTGGATGCTAAAAGTTTGCGACCAGCACCTTGTTTGCAATGAGAACGAATTTCCCTGAGAATTTAGTTTTATGCTTTCATTTAAGATAGATAACAATTATTAATCATGGACACTACTCCTTATTCCATACTTCTCAGTTTGTCTTCATCCCAGACTTCACTGAGAACTATTGGGCTAAATTAAATACCAAGACTGAGAAGGACTCTGTGTACAGAGGGCTTTAGTAGGAAAAAAAATAAGCTTTTCTTTAGTGTGTTAAATGCCCCAGACACAGGTGCCAGAGGGAGAGTTGCAAAGAGGGAAGATTAAATAGTCCTTGAGTATATTTGAATAATTGGAAAGAAAGTTACTAAAATATTATGACTGACACTGCAAAGGATAACATTTACCCCCCACCCCCTACACACTATGCATTATCTGAATCTCAGAGTATGGAGTTTTTAGCTAGGCCACTATTGTTATACATGTTGAAGTTTAAGAGTTAAGTAGGATGAGTTGTATGAAGAGAAAATGCATGTTAGGAAGTAGAATGACATCTATTAATGGCATAAATTATGAAATCATTCAAATATGCTCAATAAATAAACTTGAGGCTAAGAATGCCACTGAATGTGGAGTTTGGGCCAGATGATTTATAATTTATCCATTATTGATAAAATATACTAAAAACATTTGTTACACTGTGAAAAGTGAAAAAATGCAGTATATATCTCTAACATTTTCCTACAGAATAAAATAAAGTACCTATCCTTTGTGAACATCAAGGAGGTCAATGTTCAGCAATTCTCTACCAAGGTGTCTACTTCTTCCCTGAGAAAGTCTTTCTATTACTATCCCTGCAACAGTGAAGGTGTGGTAAGGAGAGACGTGTGTCTCTCTTCCAATTTCTTGGGAATTTCTTCAGGATACTCCTTCTGAGCGAAGGAAAAGGCTGAATGAACCCTGCTCTTAGGCAGAGAAGGAACTTTGTTCCCACGAAGAAATTTCACCCAAGTATGCCATATTGTTAGACTATCTTACCAAACAGAGACAATGATGGGCCACTGCTGGGCAAGGCAACACCTTTTCCAGGATTCATTATGAATACCAATGATCTTCTGTTCACAAATGAACCTCACGCCAAGATCCTGAAACAGATTTGGTTTGTGTGGTGAGGTACATTTGACTTCTTTACTTGCTCAGCTTCAAAATATGTTCAAATTAAAAGAAAAAAAAATCTCCTTTTTCTACTTATCACTATTACTTCTGTCTTCACTTAGCTTATTTTGAAGATAGGTGGCCATGTATCAATGGTTAGGTTATAAGACTCAGATCTTGACCCAACAACCTCAGTAATTCTTTCTTTTCTACCCCATCCCTCTCCCTTTCTCCCTCCTTCCTTCTGGTACATGATCTAAGTCTGTTAGCAATGACTCCTGTTTCCCCAAATCAACTGTATTCTTCTTTCTTAAGTGTGTGTGTGTGTGTGTGTGTGTGTGTGTGTGAAGATCCTTTGTTTTTCTATAGACCATTTGTATGATGAGGCACATTGAGAGATATCCAAATCCTACTAAAATATCTGTTTGCTCTATTACAGCTCCTGTCTTACTACAAAGGGGTCTCTGCATATAGAAAGCTTTGGTATTAGAGAGAAAAGACAATAGCACCAATCTTTGCTCTTACAGAGAGATAATAGCTCCAAGAACAGAAGAGACCAAAAGACCTGCTGGTTCCAGAGATCTTCGAATGAGAAAACTTAAATGGACAAGAAGCTGTTGCAAAACACAGATTAGTGCAAGATCACCAAAAGGTTAGAGGATTTTTAACAGTAGTCTGGACTAATAGAAAGTAATCATAGATGTTCCAGGATAGTGTCAGTATGATCAGAAATATTTGTTTGCTATTAATCATTGATGTTGGGTTGCTACATTCTGCTAAATACAGGAGAAATAAATTTTCTGATGATCCCAGTTTCAAAGACAAAGCTCCTAGCTTCCTAAGAAAGGTTTATGGTTTTTTTTTTGAAAATCTGGCAAGGGCTTGGGGAATATTTATATCTGTTGTTTAGCTATTATATTTTTTGTATTTTCTCTCAAATTCATGGTCTCTAATTCTTTAATTTTGCCATACAACAAAAGTTTATATATATATATATATATATATATATATATATATATATATATATATATATATATATATATATATATATATCCTGCTTAGTTTGTAGTATTACTTGCATGTATGCTTTTAGGGCTGGAAACATTTAGTATTAGATAACCAATTGGTGTGCTCTTCCCTGGGGAAGACTATTTCTACAGCTCTCAGTATTCCCTTGTTGCCTGTAGTTCTTTGTGTAGTGTTTAGGCCCCAAGAGATTCCCCCTTTCAAATTAGCATGTCTATTGATGTCATTCAGGTCTTGGTTAGGGAGCCAAACTGATAAGACTTCATGGGTATAGTTTCTCTAGCATTTTTTTTTTTCAGAGATAAAATTGTTCAGCAAGAAAAACCGTATCTGGTTTGACAACCTAATCAACTATAAGGGGCTAGTGAGGCCATGGATCTTGGAGAAGAATCTATTCCTGTTTCTTCTTAATTAGCAATTCCCTCATGGAGGAAGGGGAAAGGCTCACCATACTGAGGTAAGCAACAGAACTCAGATGCCTCTAGGAAGCTCAGACTTACTAAAACACACATTGAGGTCACCTGGGTTATAAAAACAGTAAGAATTATTGGAGAGAATGGACTTTTTCATGGAAGCTGTCTGAAAGTAGGATAGTCCTTCCCCAGGATATAGCTTTCAGGAGCCATCATTCATGCAGATGTGGGACTTTCAGTGATGCAAATGTCTTTTAGTAAATTATGTTTCTGTAAGTAAGTTAAATAAACTCATTGTTTTTTTAACAAGTCACATTTTCATGGAATTATTTCTTTCATCTTAAATATAATGTTCTGTCTGTTGTAAGAGAAATTCCTACTTAAAGTTGACTCAGAGGAGAGGACCCTGGGAGTCTCCTGGTTGTCAGTTTTGGCAAACTTGATAAGGACCAGAGCTGAAATACAAACATTCCCAGAGACATCATATCAAATTAAGAACTGAAATACTTTAAAAGAAATTTCATCTGGGTCCCTGGGTAGAAGGATAGGAACAATTTTGGCAAATAATTGCCAAATTTTCTTTTCAAACTTTTTATTGATTATCTGCATTGACTCTAAGTGTTCTGTAGCTGGAGTTATCTCTAGTCCCACCTGGGCCCACAGCTACTCAGACCCAAATAAACACACAGATGCTTGTATTATTTAAACTGTTTGGCCTAATGGCTCAAGCTTCTTGCTATCTAGTTCTTATATCTTAATTTAACCCATTTCTATTAATCTATAAGTTGCCATGTGGCTCGTGGCTTACTGGTACTTTACATCTTACTTCTCATGGCGGAGGCTGGCAGTATCTCCTGACTCAGCCCTTCTGTTCCCAGAATTCTCCTCTCTCTTTACCCTGCCTACACTTCCTGCCTGCTTACTGGCCAATCAGCACTTTATTTATTAACCAATCAGAGCAACACATTCACAGCATGCAGATATCCACTGCAGTGTTCAGTCAAAATTATTATTTTCTTTTTTTTTTTTTTTTGGTTTTTCGAGACAGGGTTTCTCTGTGTAGCTTTGCGCCTTTCCTGGAACTCACTCGGTAGTCCAGGCTGGCCTCGAACTCACAGAGATCCGCCTGGCTCTGCCTCCCGAGTGCTGGGACCAACTTCCATTTTCTCTTTCTCTCATTTTATTAGTTCTGCTACCAGCCTCAGGGTGTAGATTGAATGTATAGTCTCCCACAGGCTTACAAGTTTGAGTATTTGGCCTTTAATAATGGATGGTACTTTTGGGGGAGGCTGCAGAATCACATAGAAATTTTTGGAGGAAATGGTGACTAGGGTGTGGGACTTGAAGCAGTAAGCTCAGTGACACTTTGTAGCTAGAGTTTTCCTGCCTGGCCTACGGTCAGGACAAATCTCTCTCACCTGCCAGTCCCACAGCCGCTCAGACCTGACCAAGTAAACACAGAGACTTGTATTGGTTACAAACTGTATGGCCGTGGCAGGCTTCTTGCTAACTGTTCTTACAGCTTAAATTAATCCATTTCCATTAATCTATACCTTGCCACGTGGCTCGTGGCTTACCGGCATCTTCACATGCTGTTTGTCATCATGGCGGCTGGTAGTGTCTCTCTCTCAGCCTTCCACTTCCCAGCTTTATTCTCCTCCTTGTCCCGCCTATACTTCCTGCCTGGCCACTGGCCAATCAGTGATTTATTTATTGACCAATCAGCAACACACTTGACATATAGACCATCCCACAGCACCACTTCCTAAACACTTAGCTTTTTTTTCCATAATACTTTTATTAATTTTTTATTGGGAATCATGAACCCTGAGCACACTCACTTCCCAGTCCTTCCAGGTTTGTTTATTCACCCTTGTGACACCACCCCACACACAAAAAATAAGAAGAAAAAATGAAAAAACAAGGCAAAACAAAAATAAAAGCCAATTTGTGTTACCCTTAGAGGCCAGGCCCTTAAAGAAATCTGAGTACCTCCCTACCAAAACCTCCACCCAAAGCCATTAACTGTGAACAGCTATACTTCAGCATCTTTACCACAATTTTTAAGAGGTCTTTTCAGTGGCTTTCTGTCTAGGCTGGTACCTTATATTTGGGGGGAGGGCGGGTAGAGGTTGGGGTTGTCACAGAAGCCTTCTCTCTCCCTCTTTCTCATCTTTGAGTCTGCAGTCATCAATACCATGGCAAAAGTAGCTTCCTTGCCCTTTCCAGTCAACAGGAGATTCTTGCCCTTTCCAGTCACTGGGAGCATGGACCATAGACATCCCATGCAAGCCTGCGTCATCGACCCAAGCATGGTCTCCAGTGGCAGAATAGATCACAGATATCAACATAGCCCTTGGCCACTGCACAGCCCCTGGTGGCAGTACAGGCCAAGGGCATCAACATGGCCTCAGGTGACAGCTTCCTGATTTTGATGCCATCCTTTTTCTGTCATCGTGGACTGCCTCCCTCTGGAATTACAGACGAGATCGGGCGCGTTCAGGGTGGTATGGAAATGAGAGAGATATAAGGGGTAAGGACCGTTCTCTCATTGCTTAATGCTGCAGTTACTGTATAACATCAGAAATATGAAATCTCAGAAGTCTGGAAACAAAATTTCTACAGGAACAAAGCAAAAAGATCTTGACCACTTTGTCTTCATTTAAAGCAAATACACACATATGACTACACACACATGTGGTGTTTTTAGTAGTATGACGGGTTATAGAATTAATGTCCATGTCTAATAAAATATTTATGAAAATTTATTATGTATTATTCTCATACCTGGACATATATTATAAAAATTAACAGTAGCTACAAATGTTTAGGATTAAAAAAATTAAATTACATTGTCTGAGACTGGAATTGTTCAAAATTACTTATAAATAATGATAATAAAAGTTAACCTATCTTTTATTAATTACAATTTTTAAATGTATTTCAACCTTTAACCAGTATTTTTTTTATTTTTATTTTGTAATACAATTCAGTTCTACATATCAGTCACAGATTCCCTTGTTCTCCCCCCTCCCGCCCTCCTCACGTTCCCCCCACCCCACCCCCCATTCCCATCTCCTCCAGGGCAAAGCCTTCCCCACAGACTGAGATCAACCTGGTAGACTCAGTCCAGGTAGGTCCAGTCCCCTCCTCCCAGGCCAAGCCAAGCAATCCTGCATAGGCCCCAGGTTTCAAACAGTCAACTCATGCAATGAGCACAGGACCCGGTCCCACTGCCTGGATGCCTCCCAAACAGATCAAGAAATAAAGAAATTAAAGACTTCCTAGAGATCAATGAAAATGAAGACACCGCTTATCCAAACCTATGGGACACTATGAAAGCAGTACTAAGAGGGAAATTCATAGCACTAAATGACCACATAAATAAGTTGGAGAAATCTCACACTAGTGACTTAACAGCACACCTGAAAGCTCTAGAACAAGAAGAAGCAAAGTCTCCCAGGAAAAATAGATGCCAGGAAATTATCAAAGTGAGAGCTGAAATCAATAAAATAGAAACAAAGAGAACAATACAAAAAATTAATGAAACAAAGAGTTGGTTCTTTGAGAAAATCAACAAGATAGACAAGCCCTTATCCAAACTAACCAAAAGACAGAGAGAGAGCATCCAAATCAACAAAATCAGAAATGAAAAGGGGGACATAACAACAGACATTGAGGAAATCCAGAGAATCAGCAGGTGATACTTCAAAAACCTCTATTCGACAAAACTGGAAAACCTAAAAGAAATGGATAACTTTCTGGATAGGTATCACATACTTAACCAGTATTTTTTTTTAGAATTTGTTAGAATTTGGTCCCTAGATATACCATTTAGCTGTGGGTTTTTTTTAATTAAGAATTTTTTTTATTCATTTTACATACCAATCAAAGATCCCCCTTTTCCCTTCTCCTGCCCCTTCAGCCTCCCCCTGCCAAATCATCCCCCATTCCCTCCTACAAGAAGGTAAGACCTCTTGTGGGTAGGTACTTTTATAAGAGGCAGGTCCAAGCCCCTCCCCCTGCCTCAGGACTGTGCGAGGTGTTCCATCATAGGTAGTGGACTATAAACCTCAACTCATGTACCAGGGATGGATTTTAATCCTATTGCCAGGGCACCTTTTAGGCAGATCAAGCTACACAACTTTTTGCTATGTGGAAGGCCTAGTCCAGTCCCATGCAGGATCCACAACTGTTGATCTAAATTTCATGAGTTCCCACTAGTTAGCTATGAGTTTTTAAGAAGTTCAAAGTTATCATTTCATATATTAATCTTTTGGCTTTATACCACAGCGGCCAATTAAGATTTTTATGTAATTAATTTACAGTGTTAGAAAAACAATGGTACCCAAATATCTTCCTCAAAGATATTTAAATGCTACCAGTGTAAATATACTTGTGTTATAAATGTATAATTTCCAGTATATAGTTTTAAAGAGTTGTTAATTTCATACTCAACAAGAAATTTTTCTAAAGTACAGTCCAGGAAAGTAAAAAAATGAACAGATTTTCCATAAACTAATAGCAATGAGTTGGCAAAAGGTTTTGTAATAAGACACATGACAATAACAAAAGGGATCAGAATACTACCTATTTTTGAACCTATAATTTTACTCACAACAATTTAAACCTTAGATGCAGACAAACACTTGTGTTGTCTAGAAGTTTCCTCCGAGACAGGAACATTATATCCTCTAGAAAAACCCATTAAGGTAGGGACTAAGCAACTTAGAATAGCAACAGGAAATCCCTGAAACTGACCAGATTCCCTACATAGATGTTTCAAAGTGTATATAAACAGTAAAGACTGGGAGTCACTCTCAGAGAAGCCAAGCTGCAAAGAAGATCCTCAGACAAACACAATTGCCTGTAAGCAGAGATCAGCCAAACACCCTGAAAGAGGCAGAGACCATCTGAGTTACCTGGAGAGACTCCGACCAAATGAACAACCAGGAAAGGACATTCTCCAAGCTGTTGAGATGCCTGCAGGCTGTATATTGTGCTCCAGATTTCCAGCTTTTGTTAGCTGTCACCCATGTTGTGCTAGGCACTGGTGATGCAGCTGTCTTTGATTCATTTCTTCTATTTTCAGTAGTCCCCCATCCACATCCCATAACTAGCCCCAATAAAATTCATTGGTTCAGCAAGTTCCACTTGGGCAGTATCGGTACTTGTACTCCCATGGGTTCCTTATGTGGGTGATTAGACATGCGTTTGTGTGGAGTCGACATAGAAAAAGTCTATCACAAAACATCTGAAAGAGACAAAATAAATGACTGAGCTTTCAACAAGTTGGTGATATTTTACAGAGTGGATTATTATAATTTATCAGGCCCTATATTTGATTTTTATTGTACAGCTTTGGCCAAAATCACTGAGAGTGACTTGGGAATATAACTTAATGTGATTTCTGGTTTTAGAGATTTCAATATATTGTCTTTGGTTCTGTTGATTTTGTAGCCATGATGAGGCAGCGAATTGTAGGAGTAGGAAAAAGTGGTTGAGGTTATTCAGCTCACAGCTAACAGGAAGCAGAGAGAGGAATGGACTGGAGACAAGTGTGATTTCCAGAGTCATGTCCCCGGTAACCTACTTCATCCTTTAGAGCTATATTACATCACAAACTCCCTGAAATATTAATAACCAGGGGCCAAGAAGCCATGGAGGCCATTTCACATTAAAATTAAAACAAGGTCTCTCCAGAAAATGGATTTGGGACCACACTCCCCTGTGGAATTGGAATTTGTCAGCACGCATGAATAATCTCAAGCAAATTCCTTAAAATTTTAGTCTCTCTCGGTATTTTTCTCCCACCCATGATTACTACTTTCCTCCTCTCTGTTCTGCACATCCATTCCTCTCTCTCCATTCTGCATATCTATTCCTTTGAAAAGCGCTAGTAAAAGAGTCATAGAAAATAAAAATGGGAGAAATTTCATACATTGACTGATCTATCCTTTCACTATCACACTGAAATCTCAAGGAAAAACACTTGTCAAACTCAGCCTTTTCAAACAATACCTTCACTAATGCAATGACAAATAGGTATTATAATGACATTTGAGACTGGACATGGTTTACCTGTCTCCTCACTTCACAAATGTTGCTTAGAAGATACTTCACGATTTATTCGTGAAGAAGGTTAGAGTTTCTACAGGCTGGTTCATGGCTTAATAGCATCCCAAGAGCTTGACAAGAATAAAAAAAAAAAACTAAAAGTACAGGATAATGTATAGACTTCATCTATAAAATCTATTATAAAATAGGATGAAAAAACTGAATACTACCAGGTAAACAGACCCGGTTTTATTTACATACATATATGTGGAGCAATTTGTAGACGTATTTGAAAGTTGGAAACTACAGATAAAGAAAATCTTTATAAGGACATAAAAATGAATTATTGGATACAGAAAATAAAGGAAATGCTTTGCTGAAGCTCTATTTTTGTTCTCCTTTTTGTTTGTATTTTTCCAAAGCTTTCACATAACATATTTGATAGTCTACACTGTTTTGTTTTCTTAATTGATATCATCTCATACAAGCACAGGTTTCAAATTAAAACATGTTCTGAGGAGTCATCTATCTAATATGTAACTATGTATAATTTTTGTAAAAAATATAAAATATAATAATTATTCATACATATATACAATGTATATATACATATTTGTGATATATAGAAAACAGGTGTGGTGATATATGATTATAATGCAAATACTCAAATAGCAAAAACAAGCAAATATTTGTAAGTTTCTGGCTAGCTTGGTCTACATAGTAGGTTCCAGGTCATCCATAGTTACATAATGAGACCTTGTCTAAAAGAAATAATAATAATAATAATAATAATAATAATAATAATAATAATAATAAACAATAATACAGAAGCCTCACTCATATGTGTTTTCATTAATTTATTTAAGGAATATACAATTACAAATGTGTATGACAACAAAAATTGAAAGAAAAAATACATGACAATTATTTGAGATTCCTGTACAAAAGACATTGTATTGGAGGGAAGCCACTACACCTTAAATGGGTCTGTGTGATGTTTTGTTTTACAAGAGGATGCTCTCCTGCAATTACTTAAGGCAAATATTCATTACTTTACAATAGCTGCAACAATGGTTCTAGTATAGTAACAACGTCATGGTTTGCTTTAACTGTAGACTTTATTCAGCTTAGATTCACTTGATAAGAAAGTCTTAATAAGGGATTTTTTTATAATAGATTTGTCTATTATAGAAATTCTGCAGTGGATCAATTAATTGAATTGGAGAGATTATGCTCATTGTGTGCAGCATCATTCTCTGGCAGAATTCCTGAAACATGTAAAAATAGAGGTATGGAGCTGGGAACTATCAGGCAAGTGAGTGAGCATGCATGCTTTCCCTCTGTTCTAGACTGTGAATGTCACATGTCCATCTGTCTCATCTTCCTGCTGCTATAACATCTCTGCAATAATGGATAAGAACTTAGAATTGTGGGCTAAAATTAATCATTCGTTTTGTTTTAAATTCCCTTTTTTTGGAATAATTAGCAATAAAAAGCCAGGCATTGCCACTGGATAGAAGCAGTTTTGAAAGGTTTACAAGTAATAAAGTGAAGCACTATTATCAGTTTTCCCAGGTGAACAAAGCCTTTACAATCTTCACTTTGAAAATATCTAATGAAGTGGGGATGCCCATCAAACTACATACATGCCCTAATGAATTAAAAACAGGACTTACACTATACTTAAGCATTAAATTTGGTGTTTAGGAAAGTCGCTTACCATATATGAATTTACTTTTCTCCCAATGTTTTATCTGTATGTAATAACATATTCCTAGATTGTTATAAAGCTTATTTTAATTACTGTTACATTCATTTTATTATTCTAAAATATTTCTTTCTTTATCCTAACCATCTTTGAGTATATTTAACAAATAGAATATCTCAAAAAGTTTCAGTAGACATAATTAATTTTTCATTTATTCTCCATATTGGCAACTTTATGAGATATATAGCATCTGGTTAATTTTAAACCTTAAGCATAATCAAATGAGATTAAAACTCATCATATTAAATTATATATAGCAGTAAATAGAAAAATACTTTTAGAAATTAAAGGTATTTATATGACTGCAATGAAATTTTATTCTGACTAATCACATTAATTACACAAAATAAATACAAATTGCTTATTCAATTAATTATGATTAAATAGAATGTTTTCTTCATATTGACCTCATTTAAAAATTTTACATTTTCATATAGACATTAAAACTGCCTCAATTATTTAATACAAACAATCATAAATTTTAATAGATAAGCATGAATTTAGATGATCTTTTTTAAAAGAAAGAATAAAATAACAATGTTGGATAGATTAGGAGGTACAGAGAGTCTGGGAGGAATTCAGGAGGGGAACTATGATCAAATTTATTGTATGAGATATTTTCAATAAAACATTTTACGATGACAAAATGAATTCACCACAATGATAATTTCCCTAGTAGTTATGATTAGAATTAGATTATGTAGTTATGATTAGATTAGAAGGTTAGATTATAATTGTTCAATTGACATAATCTAGAAGAGGTCATCAATGAATGATTGTCTCTATCAGTTTGTATGTGGCAGGTCTTTGGAGGTTTGTCTTGAGGTGTGGGAAGGCCCAGCCTAGATTCAGTGTCCCCTTCTGGTAGTGGCCTGATAAAAATGGACATGACAGAAGGAAAATCATAGGGTTTTCACTCTTACTGCTGAGTCCACCCACCCTAGGTCTCTACCCTACTGCCGCTGCTGCCACAGCCACCATTGCTTCCTCCTGATTCCTTATTGGCTAACCAAGAATTGTAGTTGTCCTAATAACACCCATAGACATGAATTTATTTAGTTAGGTAATGTTGTAAAGAATATAATTTTAAAAACCACTTGCTCACTGGGTGGTGGTTCTGCATGCCTATAATCCCTGCACTTTGGAGGCAGAGGCAGGTGGATCTCTGGGGTCCACAGAGCAAGTTCCAGGACAGCCAGGAATATACAGAGAAACCCCATCTCCGGGAAAAAAAAAGTACTTGCTCAAGCATGTAAATTTGAATCTGTTAATGACTCTAAGCTATTTTTGAAGTTATTGAGTTTATATTTTAAAAAGGT
The DNA here is from genome assembly GCF_007827085.1 of Peromyscus californicus insignis. NCBI lineage: Eukaryota > Metazoa > Chordata > Mammalia > Rodentia > Cricetidae > Peromyscus > Peromyscus californicus. The sequence continues at coordinate 6,083,694 of NW_026294514.1, read as the reverse complement.
AGCTTTTGGTGGTTGGAACTCTTGTGGTTTATATTGAAATCACCCTCAATTATTCCTAAAGTCCAGTTCTTGGTAAGGTAGTTGGGACTGAAGTGGCTCAAAGCCTCAGCCACTTGCTATACTGACATCAGTTTTCAATAATAAAAATCTAGCCCTGCTCTGAATCCCTTCTACTTTTATGATGACTTATTACTAGTTGGCTTCTGCCTGCTTTCCTGAAAATGAAAGTTTTCCTATGTCCCACAGCCACTTTCAAATAATCACTCAGAGGCTTAATAAAAATTATAAATGCTTGGCTGGTAGCTCGGGCTTATTACTAACTAGCTCTTACATTTAAATTAGCCCATGAATCTTATCTATGTTTAGCTATGTGACTTGGTACCTTTTCCCAGTATGACAGTCTCATCTTGCTTCCTCTGTGTCTGGCTGGAGACTCCTGACTCCACCCTTCCTCTTCTCAGCATTCTTATTTTGGTTACCCTGCCTATACTTCCTGCCTGCCTATTGCCAACCAGGACTTTATTAAACCAATTTGAGTGACAAATCTTTACAGTATACAAGAGGACTATTCCACAGCATTTCTCCCTTTTTGTTTAATTAAAAAGGAAGGTTTTAACTTTAACATAATAAGATCACATACAACAACAACAGTTATCAAGCAAGAATCAGTCACAATATCCAGTCTGCCTGTATTTGGCAAAATTAAAGAAAATACTCTATCTTTGTGAGTCTAAAGTTTCATATCTAATTTATCTTTTATCATAACTAAGGAAAACTATAATAATAACTATTTAGTTTTCAGCTCCATCAAGACCCCAGAAGGGTGAAATATTACCTAATGACAGGGACCTTAAACTGCCTGGACAGCCATAAAAAATTCCTCTTCAAGCCGGGCGGTGATGGCGCACGCCTTTAATCCCAGCACTCGGGAGGCAGAGCCAGGCAGATCTCTGTGAGTTCGAGGCCAGCCTGGGCTACCAAGTGAGTTCCAGGAAAGGCGCAAAGCTACACAGAGAAACCCTGTCTCGAAAAACCAAAAAAAAAAAAAAAAATTCCTCTTCAATGTTGGGATAGTTAACTCTGGCCTAAAGGCCTAGCATGTCTGACAGACTTTCCTGTAAAGCAGGAAATTTTGAAGGACTGTCTTACCTTTTCTTGGCAAAGTTTGGTGGTCTTTGGATACATTGCATTGTATCCAAATGCTATGGAATAATCTTCTTGTACACTGTAAAGATTTGTCACTCAAATTGGTTTAATAAAACACTGATTGTTTAGTAGCCAGGCAGGAAGTATAGGTAGGCAACCAGACTAGGAGAATTCTGGGAAGAGGAAGGGTGGAGTCAGGAGTCCCAAGCCAGAAGTAGAGGAAGCAAGATGAGAATATCAGACTGGGAATAGGTACCAAGCCACATGGCTAAACATAGATAAGAATTATGGGTTAATTTAAGTGTAAGAGCTAGTTAGTCATAAGCCTGAGGTACCAGTCAAGCATTTATAATTTACATTAAGCCTCTGAGTGATTATTTGAGAGTGGCTGCAGGACACAGGAAAACTCCCATTTACATATGGTGCCCAATGTGAGATGCCAGGTAATGTGGGTCATGGGAATATGGGACCAGGTAAAGTTTATTAAGGAATTAAATCAATAAGGTACACTCATGACACTGAACAAGGCTGATGCTTATGCTGATTCTGCCATTGCTGCCCTGTTGTTCTGCTCAAGGAAGATGGGAAACAAACTGCAAACCACACTTCTCAACCACTTGCTGCCTGTTCTGTCCAGCCCAAGAGATCATGACCTTTCTGCCACAAATTCTAAAAAGGTCACAAATCGTCAGAGGAAACCATGCTCATTGGAACAAACCACTCCAATTGATTATTAGACCAAATGGCAGAATTCCCACAACACTTTCTTGTCCATACATTGCATCACCAATCCACTGTCATTCCTAAAAATAACTACTATATAACCAAAGCAAAAATAAAATGCTACCTGAAAAGAAGCTCCCTATTTCTTATTCAGATTTATTCATCTCCTTTAGACTAACCCCATTTGCAAAAGAAAATTATGTTCTTTACTTGTATATTGATACTCAAGTTCAACATCCTTTAGATTGAAATAACATAATATTATAAATGTTATGTATGGGTAATCTGCACAGTTTTACTGTATAATTTATATCCTAAGAAATATTATGGCCTTGTAGGTGACCTATTGTACAGTCTACATTTGAACTGATGTTCAGCACTTTCCCAGTCTCATCTTTTTCTCACATCCTTACTTAACAACTTTAAAAATCAAATCTTCCATCTGGCTGTATACTAACATCACCATCAGTGTATCACTTATCACATAGTTTACAGACAAGTCACTTTTTCTAATCCTCAAAGTAAGAGCAAAATTCAACAAAGATTATTAATTGGTGGAATATGTTAGTCCATTAACTTTGTAAAGCTCTATTATTTATGTCAAGAATGACTGCCTAGAAAGAAGTAAGTTGTAAATTAAACTTTATTGTTGAGGCTTGTCATATCGTGAGTCGTATCTACTATTCAATACAAACCAATAATGTAAGTTTATCTTGAAAGATTCTTGAATTCCCCTACCTCAGAATTTCCATCTCACCCTACAAGTCACCAGTAAGTTATAGGGGTTCCTGCCTACTACTACTGACCAGATCCTTCAAGTCTAAACCATCTTACATGAAAGCTCTGATCTCAGTGAATATCTTCTGTGTCCTCTTACTTTAAGCTGATCTTGGTTTCTGGAACATCAAGATTGTTAGGGCTTACATCTTTTTGAGACCTGACAATTGTAAGGAGGCAGAAAGAATGTTTTCAAAGCTGTCTCTCTAGCTGTTAGGACTTTATTTATTTTCTTCCAGTTCTATCCTCAACTATCAAGAGAAGAGATATGTTTAGAAAATTTTAATAGTACATTTAAACTATAAGTCAAAACATTCAGAAGTTATTCTAATTGTAATTGTCAAATTTTACTTTTAATATGAAAGTAATGAAGACATAGGTAATGATACTTTAAATTTCTTTCTTTGCCCACATTGGAAAAAACAATATAGGCTCTCTTTTTCTTACATAGCATGTTAGAAGATGTTTGTGGTTACAAGAAAAGTCTGCATACAGAAGCAGAAAAAAATACCAAGTAGAATATAAATAAAAACTGAAAAAAGAAATGCTATACACAGAGATATCTGGTGTGAAATGTTACTTAATTTGGAGCATAGTTTTTCCAAAATGTACTTCCACAGGAACTTTCATATTCAGAAGAGTGGTACTAAAAATAATTATTTATTTATTCATATGGTTTTGCCTCTGCACTTTCATCATCCTCTGCATCCATTGGTTGAAATAGATGAAGAAAAAAAAAACCTTTGCAAGGTCCATTTTAAAAAATAAAATTAAAATATAACTACATCATTTTAACCCCTTTCCTTTCATTCCTTCAAACCCTCCCGTGTATCCCTCATTGCTTTCCCTCAAATTCATGGCCTATTTTTCTTTATTGGTGATATATATTACCAAATATGTAAATATAACCACTCAATCTGTATAATGTTGCCTCTCTGTACATGATTCCAAGGCTGACCACTTGGTACTGGATAATAACCAGAGCATCTCCCCTGAGGACAACTATTTGTTTGGCTTTCAGCACTGCTTAGTTGCCTGTAGTTCTTTGTATAAAGGTGGGCCCCACAAGATTTCTCCACTCTTCTTAGCACATCGACTGGGGTCATCCTTTTTCAGGCAGAGATTTTTGTTGGAACTTCATGAAGGATATAAACGGTTAATATAGTATTTCACTTATTCTTTCTCTATAAGAGGGTAGTTATGATCAAAGTCCTTTATCATGTTCATGAGTTTTGCCTTTCTCTCTTAACTTGGTCCCACCATATCAGCTTCCTCATAAACCCAGACTCCATTCTGGTCCATTCTGAGTTACTCAACACTCCAGCAGAATCCTTGGCTGCACAGAGAACCTTGCTCTAATCGTGCGTGCTGGGAAATCGCTAAGATTGTCCTATAGCCAGCAGTTGTCTGTGGAGGATGGGAAAACTTGCCAGATACTAAAGGACTCAGGGCAGGTCTCTGGCCACTGAATATTTTGTGCTAATGCTCAACTCTTTTTCCAAGAATAAAAAATCAAAATGTACATTTGAATGTTAGCTTCATTCTCTCTAATACTCTCAAGCTGGAAAGCAGCCAGGCTTCTGCCACTCCTATATGCTTTTCACTTAGCCATTGTAGGTATATCTACTCCCTCTTCTCTCCTGGGGAAACTGAATTATTGGAGTCCTCTGGAGTATAGCTGTTGATATGTAAAAGGAAAATAAGCAATATAGAAAATCCTGAAAATCCTTCCTCAGGGTAATAGCTGGCCTTTCAGACATATTGTTTGTGTATAATCCAATTTGAATGTCAAAAATACTGCATAGGTATTTCTTCTTTCACTCCATCTGTAACACATTTTAATCTTACCCTCAGCAGATGGATGCCTGGAGTGGAAAGGGGCAAAGGCTACAACTCAGAAAAGCAAGAGATAAAAATGCTGTAATTGTAAAATCAATTACTCCTTCAGAGGAGCTTATTTCAAAGCTCTCCATATCTGCCTTACAAAAACCCATTCTTCTTGTTTAATTTACTATACTATTGTGCTTTGTACCTATTTCTTAATCTTCTGTTTCAATTAAAATACTAGATACTTAAAAAAGAAGGCAAACTTTTTTTTTTGTAATAAAACATAGCATATATCTTCCAATGGAGCCAACTCCAAAAAACAATTGCCTAAGAGCTTAGCTTTTAAAGGTTTTCAGCAATTCAAGTAAATGCATAGATTTTAAATTCCCTTGAGTAAGTTCCAACCTAGAAGCACACTCATTCAGTCTGCTCTTCAGTCAAGAGAGAGATGGATTTGTTTAACTTCAGAGAACCCCCTTCTCTTCAGTCAAGGTCAGTTTCCCACATTGCAGGGCACTGGCCTCATTTCTATGTTGACATATACAATTTTCTTTCTTTCTAAGCTTCAGCAGAGTGGAATCCTAAATGATATGCTATGTTTGTCTATGTGCAATAAGTATATTGCTTCTAAGATTACTCTACATTGCTGCCCATAATGAAATATTTTCAATACTATGTAAATATCATTTCATCTCTTTTTAATTTGGTGCTATTGGAACGATAGCATGGATATTGGATATTCTTCTCTTTGTTCTTAGGGTTCACATGCTTATTTTACTTATTTATTTTTGTAGATAATACCTAGGGATAAAAGAATCGTGTTATAATTGATGGGTAAATTTAAATCTGTGATAAACTTCAATCATCCCAAAGAAACTGTAACATAAGCTCCCCTGATGAATGGCTTTTCCAGAGTTCTACACTTTCATTTAGCATCTGCTGCTGTCAGGTAAGTGTATGGGCATCTAGTTCTTTAATTTCGTATCTGAAGAATATTTTGTCATATAATTGTACTATTTGCCATTTAACCATATTGCAAAATGTCTAGATTTTCAGTTTTATGAATTCCTGCTTTGAATGGTGACATTATATATAAAATTAACATACTGACTTTTTTTCTCATGGAAATTTCTAGAAGTGAGATTGCTGTTTTCTATTACACTCTTGTTGTACGTCGTTGTTTATATTCTGTTTATATTCTATCAAACAAGCCCATCTTTGTTACAAACACCTCTAATGTTGAGCTTCCACCATTAAAATATTTGCTAATAATTAAAGCAAAGTATTCTGTCTTGTGAAGTGGGCCTTAAATTCAATCAGGGAGTGGTTGTTGTTTACTCACACTGTATTTGTGCCACTCTTGCAGCCGCATGTCAAACAGACAGGGCACTGTTGTGGATCACAGGATTTGCAGTTGGGTTGGTGTTTACTTTTCTCCTCTGGAAGGATGCAGAGTGCCTTCCAGTGTCATGAACACTCGTCCGTAGGAATGAAGGTTCTGGTTAGACACCAGCACAATTTCTCCATGTGTTATGTAGGTATTATATTCAGCAATAGAGCCTTACTTGCAGTTTGTGGAGAGCAACTAATATCCTTGGCAATAGACAAGAGCTGTTTGAGGTTTCTCAAGGGGAACCTTTGGCCAACGACTCACCTAGATGTAACCAAATCCTGGCAGTAAAAGTTACTCAGAGGGAGGAAAGATATATATGGGGCACTGTCTCCCCATTATGCTATGACTCTAATTATATTTCATTCATTTAGTTAGTGGTTAATGACCATCAAGCCTGGACTATGTGATTGGGTACCTTATACTTAGGAAATATAATCTTTAAAAAGTCAAGCTATTTTTCAAGCCTATTAAATGACAGTAATAATAATGATGATTTTTTTAATGTGGTCATGGTGTTAGATGATTTTAATGGAAGAGGTTCCTTTTCACACTTGGTGTGTAAACAGTCTAAAATTCTTGAAATTTAGTATGACACATAGAGCAGCACAGGAGGATACTTTATATTCAGTATGTACTAATTAAGTAAAATGTACTAGGCAGGGGCTGGGGATGACTTCTCAATGGTTATAGCATCTGCCACCCAGGCACAAGGACAAGAAATGAGTTGATTTGTGGAAGCCTCTTAACTTTCACGTAGGTGTAGAGGCCTGCCTGCAATTCCAGCCTCAGAAGAGAAAGATAAAGGATCCTCTACCCACAATAAGCTAGACAATGAGACTAGACTTTGGCAAAGTCCAGGTTTTATTGAAGAAGCTTCTTCATAAATAAGGTGTAAGAATTATCATGGATGATTACAGACACCAATCTAAGGCCTCCACATTCTGGGCACACACATGTATATATGCACAAGTTTGATCAGTACACATTCACAAAGAGAAAAATAAAGTGCACCAGATCAGTATATATAAGAAGAAATGAAATAAAATATTTAATATTACTTTGAAATTATGAAGAAAATAATTGCAGATTTTACTTTTGTTTACTTTGAAAGTAAATGGATTTTTTAGTTAAACTTGTTTTCAAAATAGAAATTTATTATAATTGCTGAATCTGATTTATTGCATGAAAATTTGGATGACAATAAAAATAGTGACTTATTTACCCCTAAAGTACTGAATTAAGCAAAGTAATGAAGAGATACTGATCAAATAAAATGACATATCAAACAAAATAAACGAGAAATTGCCCCTGGTCCCCAAATATTGAGGAGTTGGTGACAATCATGCCCATTATTATAACTGAAATCTTTAATTATGATTTTTAAATTTATCCTTGGGATAAAACTCTGTGACTAGATTCAGTAGAATGAAGCCAGTTTGGGATAGAGACGGCCTGCCTCGGAATGACTTTTACTGCCAGTCACATGACAACAAAGCTGTTTTTTAAAACAGTGCTATGAGACTACTGATGTGCGTTTTAAAGCTTAATTACGCATAATAGGTACTCTGCAGCTCATTGCTTCAATCTTCTTGAAGAAAATGCACAGCTCCTGGAGTTGTTGACTAAGTTGGTATTTGAAATAATTATGTGTTATTTTCAGTTCAGTGATGGATGGTGTATTTTAAACACTCTTGAAGTTGATTTTTTAATGGGTAAATGTAATGATATAGCTTTCACATTATAAAGCTCTCCAAAACTCACAATATGCATAACGCAAAAATTTAAAGACTCTAACATATATTTTTAAAGACTTGGAAGAGAAACTTGAATTCGAATGACAAGCAAAACATTTATTCATGATTCTGGTTAACTAAAAAATGTTGATGTGCCATTTGGCAAGACATTTGGACTATGTCAATGGATGAAAAGAGATTGAAATAATATTGATTTATTTGCATATTAAAATTAGCATATCAATTGCATTTGTTTATTAAAGATATGAGAAAATTTAAAATATAATGGAAACATGCATGATAAAATGAACATTAATATATAGCGATTACTTTAACCTTCTTGAGAATATTGAAACAAACCACTTTCATATCACATTAAAAGTAATGTTACTGCCCGGTGGTGGTGGTGCACGCCTTTAATCCCAGCACACGGGAGGCAGAGGCAGGTGAATTTCTGTGAGTTTGAGGCCAGCCTGGGCTACAGAGTGATTTCCAGGACAGGCTCCAAAGCTACACAGAGAATCCCTGTCTGGAAAAACCAAAAAAAAAAAAAAAAAAAAAAAGTAATTTTATTAAAGGAAAGAGTTGCATCTGCATAGAGTAAACTGGATCATATGTAACTATTGATAAATACTTATTTTTTATTGAATTGGCAAATAATACTAACCTCATGCGTAAAATATAATCCTAATCATCCATCCCATAGATAAAACATCATACATAACTTGCTAAATAAAACTTCCATTGCTAAGAATGAACACAAAAATTTAAGCAAACAAAGTATAATTTTTATTTCAAAGTAAATGTGAAGCTCTTTTTTCCAAAATTTTATAAATCTAAAGAACTAACACTAAAAAATTTTAAAGTTTAATGCTGGGGGGTAGTGGCACATGCCTTTAATCCAAGCACTCCAGAGGCAGAGCCAGGTGAATCTCTGTGAGTTTGAGGCCATCCAGGACAGGCACCAAAGCTACACAGAGAAATCCTTTCTCAAAAAACCAAAGGAAAAAAAAAAAAGAAATTTAAAGTTTAAAATGCGGTTTTAGGCTTGGCAGTGGTGGTACACACCATCATTCCCACCACTTAGGAAGCAGAAACAGGTGGATCTTGTGAGTTCAAGGCTAACCTTGTTTATAAAGTGAGGGCAGCCAGGACTACACAGAGAAACCCCATCTTGAAAAACATACAAACAAACAAACAAAAAACAAAAAAACAAAACAAACAAACAAAAAACAAAGAAGGAAAAGAAAAAAAACACACTCTAAACACATATAACATATGATAAAAATGACTAAACATACAATTAGAAACAATTTTCAATAGACCCATAACAGAAGAAAGACTTGGAAGAAGAATATCTTCTAGTTTGTACTTTGAAAATAATGTTATAAAATAGGTTTATGTTTAGACATTGTTGGTGTTATATTGTAATACGTCTATTCATACATCAAAATAAACTAGTTGAAGCCTTTTCTCTTTGCATCCAAAGCAATAGACTATTTTATCATTTTCTTGTGTGTGTGTTTTTAAATAAACCTAGTATTTTTTTGGACAAGATTTGTTATGAGAGCCTGAAAGACCCTTCCCACGTTGACAGGGTTGGAGAAGGAACGGGAGGTTAGTGAGGGTAAGACAGAAGAGAAAGGTGCGAAAGAAGAGAAAGGTAAGGAGGAAAATCTTCAGACTGAAGATGTGGGGACAGATGAGGATGACAGAGTCAATGGTAAGAGAGAGAAAGCCAAGAAGATTAAGAAGATTAGGACATTGATCAGAAAGATTTGAATAAGACGAGGACAATGTGGACCAGAAACCCTGCTGACTTCACTGAGGAGGGATAGAGTTAACTCTGTAATAGCCTGGCCAAAGATGGGCAAGACCAGTTGGCAGTCAAGGTGCTTGTTTTATAAACTGGTGTGGTTTGCAAAATGTGGAGATGGTAGGGCACACCTTTCCCAACTAGTCAATAGCTGGTAACTAAAAGCTAAGTAACCACATGACTTTATTCATTAGAAACTACTCAGAGAGACCTGTGCTTGGCAATGATTTCACTTTGCCTTCTGGTGGGAATCCAGATGGTGGACATCACAGCAGAGGTCCTGATTGGAGGTATATTTCTCAGGACTAGCATTCTAAGTTGACTTGGTATTAGGATTGTTTTCTCTGGAGCTGCCCATAGTTTCTACTCTATTCCTCGGACTTCAGCAGTGCGGCATTGTTCCAGGATTAGATGCTTGATACTGAGACTTGAGGCCATCTTCTCTTGAAATATACTACTTTGTTGTTGTTGTTGTTGTTGTTGTTTTGTTTTTTGTTTTTGTTTGTTGTTGTTTTTTGAACATTTCTCTGTAGAAGGTCGCCTCAAATTCACGACATTGCTCTTCAGTCCTTGGCAAGTCCTTTTGACTATTTTAAGAATAAGAAAAAGAACATCATCAAACTGTATATACCTTGTGTGTTCATCATGGACAGGTGCGATGAGCTGATATCTGAGTATCTCAGACAGTTTCCTGCACAGCTCCTGGGAAATGCTCCAGCATAGCAAGATCATGAGAGTCATCATCACAAACATTGTGAAGAAGAGCCATGAGCTCTTCTCTGAGTTACCAGGAAGATGAAGAAAAGTACAAGAAATTCTATGGTATTCTCCAAGACTTTAAAGCTTGAAATCCGTGAAGATTCCACTCACTGTAGGCACCTCTCTAAGCTCCTCCATGATCACACCGCTCAGTCACGACTTTCTGTCAGAGTATGTGTCTGGCACCAAGGAGACACGGAAGTCCATCTGCTTTGTCACTGGTCAGAGCAAAGAGCAGGTGGCCAACTCTGCCTATGTGTAGCATATGCAGAAGCTGGACTTCGCTGTGGTGTATGTGACTGAGTGAGTTGACAAATGCTGTGTGCAGCAGCTCAAGGAATTTGATGGAAAGTGCCTGGTCTCTCTGACTAAAGAGAGCCTGGACCTATCAGATAGTGGGAAGAGAAGAAAATGGAGAAGAGCAAAGCAGTGTGAAAAATCTCTGCAATTTCATGAAGAAGAGCTTGGATAAGAAGGTTGAAAAGGTAATCCTTGAATCCCTGGAGTCAATCCACCTTCCTGAAAAACTCAGCCTCCAGAGTAGCTGTGATTAGTCATCTCCCAGTCCTTAAAAACTAAGGTGACAATATCCAAAAGGTTTGTGTCTTCACCCTGCTAGATTGTTACAAGCACCTGTTGCTGGAGAGCCAGTGTGGAGAGGGTCATGAAGACCCAGGCACTTCAAGATAACTCCACAGTGGGTTACATCAATCCTGTCCCACCCCACTGTAGAGACTCTGCAGCAGGTTTAAGGGGACAAAAATGACAAAACTGTCAAGGACTTGGTGGTACTGTTGTTTGAACCTGCTCTGGCCTCGTCTGGTTTCTCCGTTGAGAATCCCCAGACCCACTCCAACTGCACCCATGACATGATCAAACTAGGCCTGGGTGAGTTAGATGACTTGAGATACAGGTGGCAAGTCATGGAACTGTCTAGGCCTTTGGTCATACTTATTGCCATCTGGCTCAAATCTCATGTCTTTCTTTTTAGTCACTGATGAAGGTGACAGCAGGGGAGCCTCGTGCTGCTGTTCCTGATGAGATCCCCTCACTTGAAGGTGATGAGTGTGCCTATGCATGGAAACAGTGTGTTAGAGACTCCCCTGGGAAGCCCACACCCTCTATAGTTTCCTGTTGTTTCAGCAGAGGCCTGGACTGGGCCTGACCCACCTGGCTCTCTGCTCACATCTAGAGGATCTCTTCTATCCTATCTTTTTACCTTAAGGCAGGAAAATTTGCTGCCACAGAATAGGAAGGAAGGGTATTCTGTATTTTGTGTTTTGTTCATTTTGTTCTGAAGTTAAAATAATGCAAAATAAAGAAGATGAAGTTTTATAAAAAACAAATAATGGCAAGCTATCTTATAATTTTATTTTCAGTTATTTCTTTTATTTTTGAGATTATAAGTATGCTTCCTCCTTACCTTTTCTTTCCCCAAACCCTCCCATGCACTTCTCCTTCTCTCTTTCAATTTCAATGGCCTCTTTTTATTAACTGTTATTACATGCATATACAGATATACATATATTCCCAAATACAATATACTTTATCCATATAATGTTACTTGAATGTATGTTTTCAGTGCTAATCATTTCCTATTGGATAAAAAATAGCATGATTTTCCCTGGTGAAGACTAGTTCTTAATAAAATCTTAGGCCATGGAAAACTCAGAAGAAGAGCTAAAGGGAAAATGTTTAGAAAGATAACAGGGATGTAAAAAGGCTCACAGCATAAAAAATACTTTGCTTCATCTATAAAAGCAGATGTATGAGAGCTACTCAGTGATCAAATAATCAAAGATGTAGAGTGTGTCCAATGTGAGTAGAAATTCCCAATGCACGAACAAGAGGAGAGAGATGCGCTCATGAAGGAAGGGCAAGTGAGGAGGCAGACAGCATCAGACTGAGATGAAGACAAAGGGGACAGAGAACTTAGGAACAACCAAAATTTCTGACGCTCACAACTTGGACTCTGAAAAGATGAATCTCTGTTGTAGAAATTAGTATATGTTATTTTGTTATGACAATTCTTCCAAACCAGTAGTGTAATGACAATTTCTGTTGCACTCTGTTTTCCTGTGATGGCTACTGCTGGGAATGTGTACTGTGGATGCCATTACTTGTATCTTGTGAAGTACAAGATGCTTCAGTAGTCTCAATGAAAACTAATCTAGGATCCTGACCAAGTGCTTAGCTGTGAGTCTCTGCATCTGCTTCCATCAGTCACTGGATGTAGGTTCTATGATGACAGTTAGGGTAGATAGCAATCTGAGTGCAGCAGAAGGCGAGTTCAGGCACCCTCTCCAGCACTGCTATGAGTCTTAGCTGGGAACAATCTGGGAGCCAGGGTTTTCCCTAGCTGCAGCTTTCTCCCCATCCCCTTAATGGTATACACAAGCTATCTCTTTCATAGCTCTCCCTCCCTGTCTCTCCCCCATGTTCCCAACTCCCATCCCCTCCGTCCCCTCCCCTCTATTCACCCCTCTCAGTTTATCCAGAAGATCTTAACCTTTTCCCCTTCCTGGGGAGATCCATGTGTGTCCCTCTAGTGTCCTCCTCTTTACCTAGCTTCTCTGGGGTTGTGGATTGCAGCCTGGTTATCTTTTGCCTTGTGTCTAATGTTCAATTACGAGTGAGTACATATGGTGTTTGTCTCTCTGTGTCTGAATTACCTCACTCAGGATGATTTTTTTCTAGTACCATCCATTTGCTTACAAATTTCATGATGACATTGCTTTTTACCACCATGTAATACTCCATTGTGTAAATGTATCACATTTTCTTTATCCATTCTTCTGTTGAAAGGCATCTAGGCTGTTTCCTGGTTCTGGCTATTATGAATAATGTTGCTATGAACATGTTTGAGTGAATGTCCTTGTGTTCAGTTGAAGAGAAGGAGGAAGGATTATAAGAGTGTGGGGGGTGGGGGGGGTGGGGGCTATGGGGGTGTGGGGATGGGGTGGGGGGTTGGGGGTATCAGAATCATGATGGGAAAAACCACAGAAATAGCTGGCCCAAGCTAATGGGAGCTCATGGACTTTGGACTGACACCTGAGGAGCCTGCATGGGACTGAACTAGGCCTTCTGAATGTGGGTGAAAGTTGCGTGGCTTGATGTTTTGTGGGTCCCCTGGCAATGGGATCAGGACTTATCCCTGGTACACGAACTGGCTTTTTAGAGCCCATTCCCTATGGTGCAATGCCTTACTCAGCTTTGATGCAGTGGTGAGGAGCTAGGTCTGGCCCCCAACATGATATGACAGCCTGTGTTGACTACCCAAGGGAGGCCTTACCCTCTATGAGGAGGGGATGGAGGTGGGAATGGGGGAATAGGTGGGGGGGACAGAAGGAAAAGAAGGAGGGGAAACAGAGGTTGGTATGTAAAAGGAAAGGAGAAAAAATTTTAAATAAAAAAATGTTCAAAAACAAAAAAGAAAACTAATCAAATTGCACAGTGCTGATGAAAAGTAGTGTGATGAGTCATAAGGCATAATGAACTCATATGGTGTTTTCTAGAGTAAATATACAGCCCATAAGTTTATATATAAGAAAAAACCATGCAATATTTGTAACGTTGATAAGAGAATTGGAAATATTTGTAGAAAGACTGAAATTTATCTCTGTTTTTAAAGCTGCATTTTGTAATTCTTTGAGCAAATCATGTTTTAATTACATGAAGTGATTAATTTTAACAAAATGTCAAATAAAATTTTATTGCTAATTTCTTTTTAATTAACTTTCAGAAACAACGCTGTGTGTGCTGCATACTTCAGACACTGATTAAAGCATTAGTCCTGTAATGCTGTAGGCATTAACCATAGAACATGCTTCTGTTGATGCCCTAGGTAGTAACCACACTAACAGAATTTAGTAACTAATTGAAAATAATGTACCTCGGTATAACTGTCAATGTTATGAAAAATGTCTTGCAGTATTTAACACACATCATTTTAAAATTCACTACTATGTATTGTATAAATCCGTGTGTTCAAATTGGCTTACATGTAGCAATCAATTCTGTGCATTTTAAATTAAATTCAAAACTTCCTTGATAGCACAGACAATTCCCACATATGCCCCTGTAATCTACCCAGCCTGTTGTCAGCCTCTTGTATTAGTATTAGTATTGCACACCTGTTACATAGTGCATGCACCCCTGCTGTATGTCATTAACTAAAATAAAAAGAAATGTGTTATTATCATGAAACTCTTTCCTCTTCCAGGCACAGGTCCAAAATACATTGTACTTAATTGTCATAATTTTTCAGGCACTTCAAGGCTGGAAAATTTTCTCAAACTACCCTTGTTAACGATGCTTTGACAATATTGAGGGGAATTGATCAAGTCTGTTGTATAATCCTTTTAGGAATGCAAACTTACCTGTTTGCATTTTTCCTTATGAAGACCTTTGTATAATCAATTTTAGAGAGGAGAACTACAATGAAATGTCACTTCCAGCACGTGCAGAATGGTGCACATCATCAACATGATTTGTGAGTGTTTACATGAGTGTCTTGTTGAAATGCTCATGTGAGGAATTTTCAATACAGAATTTCTCTTACAGTTTTCTCTTTATGTACAATGATTTTTGGGTAGAAGTGGCCATGACCACCCCACACTCAGGTGCAGAGTCATTCTTCTACTTGTTAGCATGGACTGTGTGGAAATCTTTTTAAAGTTCTTCTGCCTGGGACATTTTTTATCAAATGTAGCATTTATTAATTTAACCGATCATTCACTTACATGAATATGCAATTATAAACCTGCTTTTACACTTTCAGCTATCACCTACCACTACTGTGTAATTAGTTTCTGATTCAAATTATTACAGCTTCAAAATTAGGCATTTTGTTTTCAGTTGCCAACTGTCCTCTTTGATGTAGCCCACACTGTTAGTGATTGAAGTTTTATTATTGTTGTTATTATTACTATTATAATTGTATTTTCTTACTTTGTGGTAATATGAAATATTCTGGGCTGAGATCATGTGTCCTGACACATTTCTTGTATCACCCAGTGTTTCTATGTATCTTGATCTTTCGGTGGGGGTCCATGTTGGAAGAAATGTTCTTTTTTTCTAGGTATGCTTGTTGCTATTATGATGCTTTCTCAAAGCCTTCCCAGATGACCCATAAAGGAAATAATTAGAGGAAGTCAAAATGTTTATAGTCATTGTGATGGTGTACATAATGATTTGTATGTTAAACATGAACTTCTAACCACATCACTCTGTGTAGCCCCCACATCTTGCTAGTGCTTGTATTATCATTCTAGTAATAAGAAATGGGCCCTTAGATTATGAATTTAAATTATTTAACTCCAGTAAACATGGATTTAAGTGTCAGGATTGTTTACATAAAAAGGCTGTGAGTATGCAATACTTACCATGCAATTCATTTATATATTGGCCATAGACTCTCGAGCTCATGTTCAAGGATGCTCTTCATATCACAGTACCTCATCTACTTTCAGTGAAAATTTTTATGTATTAAAAAATAGTTACGCCGGGCAGTGGTGGCGCACACCTTTAATCCCAGCACTCAGGAGGCAGAGCCAGGCGGATCTCTGTGAGTTTGAGGCCAGCCTGGGCTACCAAGTGAGTTCCAGGAGAGGCGCAAAGCTACACAGAGAAACCCTGTCTCGAAAAACCAAAAAAAAAAAAAAAAAAAAAAAAAAAAAAAAAAGTTATAATTTCTGTCAAATTCTGCATACTTCTTGTGGGTCTCAAATATCTGAAATATTTCTTTAATTTTTTTTAAATTTAAAATACATAATTTAAATTAAAATTTTCTACCATAGTATTTTCACAGGTGAATTCTACTCAAAATTTTGGGGAAAAAATAAATAAAATGTACAGTGTCACCTAAAAAATGAAACAGGAAAACACCCCAACTCATTTCATAAGATCCAGTAAATATAAAATACAAATTATTGATGGACTCTTCTTGGGGACATGCAGATGAACACCTGTCTTCCAGAAAGGGTGTCACAATAGATCCCTGGAGCAAATCAGTCCAAGCCCAACCCAGTGAACCAGCGAGCAAGTTGGAGTTGCTTCGAGTTTATGAGTGGAAGATTACGTACAGAGCCAAGGGTTACTCAAAGGCAGCTGCTTCACCAAATACCCTACCCCAGCCTGGGTGAGGGCTCCCAAACTATGTCTCTAGAGCTCTCTACATAGCTCCCAGGCAGCTGCATGGAAGAGTTTCTTCCAGGGCAACACATTACTGCTTAGAAGATCTTGGAGAAAAAACTGTATGAATCCTGTACTCTGAGACACCTAGGTTTATAAGTAATTTTAGTGTCCTAGTCCTATGACTAGGTCCTCTTCAGAAGCAATGCTTCAGTTTGGATGAAATATATAGCTACATAACTAACAAGTTAATCCCAAAAACAGATTAAGATTCTTAGAAAAAAATACAAGCAAATATCTCTCATGGACATAGATACTTAACAAAATATGAGAAAATATTAATCAAGAATGTACAAAAGGATTATAAGGTACATAAAGTAGGATTTATTCTAGTTGGCTTTAATATTTATGAATCAGTTTATATGATCTACAAAAAACTATTTAAAGGGGAAAACTGATATGGTATTATTAGTAGATATAGTAAAATAATTTGATAATATCTAGCACTGAGTTATGATTAAAACATAAAATGAGCGTAAGGAAATTTACTCAACTTGAGAAAAAGATCTACAAAATGTTTACAATGAATGTTATAACTAATACTGAAAACTAGAATGTCTCCCTACTAAGGGAAGAAGCAAGGCAGGTGTGTTCTTACTTGTCACTTCCCCGAAGCACTCTAACAGATTCCTTAACCACCAAAGAAGTTCAGGAAAAGTAATGAGATGTAAATAATATCTTTAAGTTCAACAGCAAATTATAATTCACACAGCATCTAAAATTTTGACTTGGAAGTCAAAAATTTAGAAAAATTAAAAATGTTTAGAAAAGTGTGGTGATGTTCACAGCATGTGGAAATCATGTATATCACTCCTGGTAAATCTGATGCCCACCCTTCCAGTAGTCTTTTTCAATACTTTCCCCCTACACACACCCAACCTGATCTATCATGTTCCCATCCCCACCTGCCCTCAATACACTCACAAAAATCTCTTTTATTTCCTCTTCCCAGGGAGATCCAGGCATCACCCACCCCCCGTGAACTCTCCTTGCTACCTAGTCTCTATGGGTCTGTGGGTTATAACATAGTTATCCTTTACTTTACAACTAATATCCTCTTATAAGTGAGTACATACCATATTTGTCTTTCTCAGTCTGGTTTACCTCCCTTGGGATGATTTTTTTCTTGTTACATCCATTTGCCTTCAAATGTCCTGGTGACCTTGTTTTTAACAGCTGTATAATACTCCATTATATAAATGTACCACATTTTCTTTATCCATTCCTCGGTTGAGGGACATCTAGATTGTTTCCAGGTTCTGGCTCTTACAAATAAATCTGCTGTGAAAATAGTTGAGCAAGTGTCCTTGTCTTATGATTGAGCATCCTTTGGGTATATGCACAAGAGCAGTATAGCTGGGTCTTGTGGTAGATTGATTCCCAGTTTTCTAAGAAAGTGCCACACTGACATCCAAAGTGGCTGTATGTACTGGGTGGCTTTGTATATCAACTTGACACAAACTAGACTCATCATAGAGGAAGGTGCCTCAGCCGAGGAAATGCCTCATTGAGATCCAGCTGTAAGGCATTTTCTCATTTAGTGATCAACTGGGGAGGGACCATGGTGGTTGATGACATCCCTGGGCTGTTGGTCCGGGGTTCTGTAAGGGAGCCTGAGCAAGTCATAGGAAGCAAGCTCCTCCATCTCCTCTCCATCAGTTCCTGCCTCCAGAATCCAGGCCTGTTTGAGTTCCTAACTCCCTCCAGTGATGAATAGCAATGCTGAAGTGTAAGCCAAATAAACCCTTTCCTCTCCAGCTTGCTTTCTGATCATGGTGTTTTGCCACAGTAATAGTAACACTAAGATACTCTACAAGTTTGCACTCTCAGCAGCAATGGAGGAGTGTTCCCCTTGCCTCACATCCTCTCTATCATGAGCTGTTACTTGTGTTTTTGATCTTAACCATTCTGACAGGTGTAAGATGCAATCTCAGAGCTGTTTTGATTTGCATTTCCCTAATGGTGAAGGATGTTGAGCATCTCCTTAAGTGTTTGTCAGTCATCTGATATTCTTCTGTTGAGAATTCTCTGTTTATATCTGTACTCCATTTTTTAATTGGATTATTTGGTTTGTTGATATCTAGTTTCTTGAGTTCTTTATGTATTTTTGGAAGGCATCCTTCTGTGGGATGTGGGATTGTGGAAGATCTTTTCCCATTCTGTAGCTGTCATTTTGTCCTCTTGACAGTGTCCTTTGCCTTACAGAAATGTTTCAATTTCATGAGGTCTCATTTATTAATTGTTGATCTTAAACCTGTGCTATTAGTGTTCTGTTCAGGAAGTTCTCTCCTGTGCCAATGAGTTCGAGATTCTTTCTCACTTTCTCATCAGTTTCAGTGTATGTGGATTTATGTTGAGGTCTTTGATCCACTTGGACTTGAGTTTTGTGCAGGGTGATAGATATGGATCTGTATGCCTTCTTTCACATGCTGACATGCATGTAGACCAACACCTTTTGTTGCAGATGCTTTCTTTTTTCCAGTGTATAATTTTGGCTTTTTTTTTTTGTCAAAATCAGGTGTCCATAGGTATGTGAATTTATGTCTGGGTCTTCAATTTGATTCCATTTATCCACCTCTCCATTTTTATGTCAATACCATGCAGTTTTTATTACGATAGCTCTGTAGTAGAGCTTTGAATAAGGAATGGTAATACCTCTGGAAGTTCTTTTACTGTATAGGATTGCTTTAGTTATCCTGGATTTTTGTTTTTTCCATATGAAGTTCTTAACTTGTTTCAAGGTCTTTAAAGAATGTGTTGGGATTTTAATGGGGGTTGCATTGAATCTGCAGATTGTTTTTGGTAAGATGGCCATTTTTACTATGTTATTCTTACTGGTCCATGAGCATGGGAGACTTTTCTATCTTCTGATATCTTCTCTAATTTTTTAAAGGACTTGAAGTTCTTGTCATATAGGACTTTCACTTGCTTGATTATCATTATACCAAGATAGTTTATATTATTTGAGACTATGGTAAAGGGTATTGATTTCCTGGTTTCTTTTTCGGCCTTTTTATCATTTTTATATAGGAGGATTACTGACTCTCTTCAGTTACTTTTATGTCCAGCCACTTGACTCAGGTATTATCAGCTATAAGAGTTCCCTGGTAGAGTGTTTTAAGTCACTCGTGTATACTATCACATCATCTTTGAATAGTGATATGTTGGCATCTTTCTTTCCAATTTTTATCCCCTTGTTCTCCTTCAGTTATCCTATTGCTCTCGCTAGAATTTCATGTACTATACTGAATAGGCATGGAGAGAGTGGACAACATTGTCTTGCTCCTGATTTTAGTGGAATTGCTTTGAGTTTCTCTCCATTTAATTTGATGTTGGTTGTTGGCTTGCTGTATATTGCTTTTATTATGTTTAAGTACGTCTCTTGTATCCTTTGATCTCATCAAGACTTTTATCATGAAGGGGTGCTGGATTTTGTCAAAGGCTTTTTCAGTATCTAATGAGATGATCATGTGTTTTTTATCTTTCAGTTTGTTTGTATGGTGGATTACATTGACATATTTTTGTATGTGGAGCCATCCCTGCATCTCTTGGATGAAGCCTACTTGGTCATGCTGGATGATCTTTTTGATGTGTTCATGGATTCGGTTTGCTAGTATTTTATTGAATATTTTTGAATCCATGTTCACGAGTAAAATTGGTCTGTTAGTCACTTTCTTTGTTGAGTCTTTGTGTGATTTGGGCATCACGGTGACTATGGCCTCATAAAGTGAATGTGTGATAATGGACCCATGGTTGGGTATTTTTGTCAGAACATAGAACACTACACTTTAATTGATTTTTTTGTTCTATTCACTGCATACAAAAGTAGAGAAGTAAAAAGTATTACATTATTTAGATATAATAGCCTCAAAAAAGGAGACTAAAAGAATAAAAGATACATTCAGTTCTGGATAAGTTGCTGCTTTTTTGTTTTCTATGAAATGCTTCAGATTATTTTTTAACTTTTTTATTGATTCTGTGTGGATTTCCCATCATGCATCACAATCCCATTCATCTCCTCGTCTCTTTGCATCTGCCCTCTGCCCCTGCAACCTCCCCACCAAAACAAAACAGAAAATAAAATTTAGAAGAAAAGGAAAAAAAAAACACCTTGTTTTGGAAGCTGCAGTGTGACACAGTGAATCACACAGTGTACCCTTTAGTCCATACTTCCTTGCTTGTAAGTGTTTATTGCAATTAGGCATTGGTCTGATTCCAGGTCTCTAACTTCTGCTACTCCCTAGATACTGGCCCTCAATGGGACTCTCTACTTGGACATCCTTCTGTTTTCCTTTGTCATGGACATGCTGCAGCTTCAGATCTTCAGTACTGGCCCCTTAATCTGCTCCAGCAGATCATAGACAAGTTGAATGTTAGGGTGAGTCAAAACACATGGCCCTGATTCTGGGCCTGGGTGGTAGTTGAGTTGGTCAGCCTGCCAGCTCTCCCTCATCCTCATCACCAGGGCAAGCTCTTTGGCATTACCCTGGCTAGCTCACCCTATGAAGCAAACAGCAAGAGGCATAGCTACTTTTCCTGCTCTCATACCCTCAGAGCCATCACTGGCACCTGCATCACCAGGACCAGCTCTACTCTGTTGCCCAGTGGAGGTGAAGAAGCCACTCTCCCAAGTACTGCAGCTGGTGAGGGGCAGGGACAGCTCTTCTGCTCTCATGTCCTCAGGGATGACTCTCCCACATGGCACAGGCAGTGAGGGGTGATGTGGGAATGTCTTTTTGTATGTTGTGAAAATATGTTGCTTTGATTGGTTGATAAATAAAGCTGTTTGGCCAATGGTGAGGCAGAACAGGGTTAGGCAGGACATTCTAACTAGAGAGGAGGAAAGAAAAAGGCAAAACAGAGGAGACGCTGCTAGCCTCTACCATGAGAAACAAGATGTAAAGATATCGGTAAGCCATGAGCCATGTGCAAAGTATAGATTTATAGAATTGGGTTAATTTAAGATGTAAGATCTTGCTAGCAAGAAGCCTGAGCCAATAGGCCATACAGTTCATAATTAATATAAGTCTCTATGTGTTCATTTGGGTAACCGTGAAGACAAGGGACCCAGGTGGGCACAGGTAAACTTTCGATTACAGAGTGGGGCAATGGAGAGGACATCACTCTCTTGCCCACAGCACTTATGGAAAATGAGGGACTGGGAAAGGTCTCCCGTGTTCATATCCTTGTGGTCAACTCACTTGCCCTACATCCCCAAAAGGGTCAGCTCTACTGTGCGGCCCAGGTCAGGCACAGGGTCTGATCTCTAGAGTGCTTCAGCTGGTGAGAGGCAGCTCCAGTTCTCCCTAGTACTGCAGCCAATGAAGGGCAAGTCCAACTCTGTGCAGCTCTATCCTCTAGGCCTTTGGGGATAGCAGGAACCATGGACATCAACAGAGATTATGACATACACAAATCATTTATATTGTACAAAGTTTCAGCAGTACATAAGGTGAATTCATCCTAGATTCAGTGGCATCAAAAGGGGAAGTCTACTTAAATAAATGTGCCTCAAAGTCTGAAGACAGTCAAGTAGATGAGGTACATTAATGCTGTGGATATCGCTTTGTATTCTATGAATGTGTTTCTCTGATTGGTTAATAAATAAAGTGCTGATTGGCCAGTAGCCAGGCAGGAAGTGTAGGCAGGACAAAGGGAGAAGAGAATTCTGGGAAGACGAAAGCTGAGTCTGGAGACGCTGCCAGCCACTGCAATGAGAAGCAAGATGTAAAGATACCGATAAGCCATGAGCCACATGGCAAAATATAGATTTATAGAAATGGGTTAATTTAAGGTGTAAGATCTAGCTTGCAAGAAGTCTGAGCCATTAGGCCATACATTTTTAATTAATATAAGCCTCTGTGTGATTATTTGGGTCTGAGCGGCTATGGGTCTTGGTGGGACTGTAGAAAACTCCAGCTACACATAAAGTCAAGTTTCTTACAAACTGCAAATCCTATCAGAGAGAACTTACTGTTTACAGAAAGAAATCTATTCTTTAGCTTCTGTTTGCTGACCTGCAGAGAACTACGCAGATTGCACTTACAGGATGGGGAAGGATTTATTGTTACTCACCTTGAGTGTCACAAGATAAAGTGTTCTATTAGGCTACATGTACACTAGTGTGCCACTTTGCTTTTTATTAAAAACCACTCTGACAGTCCTCAGGGCTTGCTGGGATTGAAGACATGAAAAATATGTTGCCTGTGCCTTTGCTAGTAGAGGGCAGAGACAACTGGGCACCAAACTCTACATGATATACTCTCAGAGTTCCCACTCTTCTATAGAGAAACCTGGGCATTGGTCTCTTAAGTTACAGAGTAAAATTTTAAGATTTATTGCAGATGGTCTTTTAATGCATATAGTAAAATTAATATCACCATGAACCCAGGGAGATTCTTTTAAATGATATATTTTGCTTTTCACAAACATCACTGAACCATGTAATGAATGTTTATTATGTACCAATTGTGTACTCTGGTTGAGAATCCATATAAGAAAAAAAATTACAGATGAAAATAAACCAGGCTAAACAACGGACTTTGGTAGACTCATTAAGTAGAATTCAGACCAGGCATATTTCAAAGCAACACATCTCAAGAATGTGTAATCATGAGAAATGCAGAAACTTTTAGTTTTGAAAGTATTTTACAGTTAGGAAAATAAAATATAAAATAGTTCTCCTCTTAAAATGAATTGTGTTTATGTGTAAAACCATCAGTCAGAAGCCAGCCCTGGTTCGGGTATAGCAATCTCTCCCCGTCATCAGCGCTAAGCTAAAATCATTCTACATTGAAGTGTGCTACCATCCATCTTCATTCTCAAAAGATGCTGAGATGCCACTGAACTCTCTGAATCTCCCCTCAGGCAAGCGGCAGACCCAAGATCAGCTCGAACTGGAAGTGAGAATATCCACTACTATCACTACCCTAGCTAGCTACGACTCAGGAAAGAGGATGCCAAGAAAGAACACAGATTGGAGAGCAACTGTTTTCCATTCCCTGCTACAATCTCTCCTTTGATACGCAATGATCCTATTAATAAACCACTGCTCTAGAGCGTAAATGTCCTGATTACTAAGTAGGTACTTTCTGCACTAAGTCTTTGGAGATACACATGGAAATTGGAAAAACCATATAGTGCTACAGATTGAGGTGACCATTTTTGTGACTCGATTGTGTTAAGCACGTAGGAAATGAAGGCACAGTTAGATGTGGTGGCCGTGCCTGTACTCCCAGCACTCACTCTGGAAGACTGCCATGAGCTGAGCTACATAGGAAATTCCACACCAATCTGGCTACAGGTTGAGACCACATCTAAGGGAAGAGCAAGCAAGCCCATGCAAACCAAGGCCAGAGTCTGGAAATCATCTCCGAGAAACATTCCACTCTTGACTGCACCTCCCTGCCTAAAAACAAGCCCAATGCTGGCATATAAAGCACATGAGATTGGGTCTTTCAAAGCTACAGTAATGAATTTTTGCCTGTAAGGCTGTCCGAATAAAGACAACACCTGTAAATATGCTAATATGGATGAGAGAAAGTTCAGGAGGCCTCAACACTGCGCAAATAACTGCAGGCAACTGTGGAATGTAGAGAGCTGGAGAAATGTTCTCCAGGAAGCACACACCGAGTGGCTATCCAATACCAATTGGTCAGCCCTGAAAACGTACCCGTGAAGGACATAATAGAAACTGAGCAGGTTGTATTCTAAGAAATATATCTGCATATATATATATATATATATATATATATATATATATATATATATATACACACACACACACACACACATATGTAAGAGCAATTAAAGAATAAGATGCCATGAGTTCCACAGAGAGCAAGTGGGGATAACATGAGAGGGCTTTGAAGGGGGAAATGATATGATTATATTATAATCTCAAATGTATTATCAAATCAACAAAAATAAAGTGATCCATGTTTTAGGAGAGAAAGCCTGTAATTGCTAAAGTTACCATGTAACTTTTCTGTAAATTTGAACATTGCCTTCAGAAAAAAAAAACAGAGTGGACTAACTCTTTACTTCAGAAATATAGAAACATTTTCATTTCTCTATCAAACAGTCGAGGAAATTCAAAAGAGTTTTCTAAATGCTGTGGGACAATTGCCAGTTCCTGAACAAATCAGTTGACAGCACTGTTTATATCATGTCTATCTAGAGGATATTTAAAATTATCAAGATGAAATTTGATCTTTAATAGGTACTGCTGGAATCATTTAGTATTTAAAACATTTTTTTTTGGGGGGGGGCTTTCGAGACAGGGTTTCTCTGTGTAGTTTTGGTGCCTGTCCTGGATCTCACTCTGTAGCTCAGTCTGGCCTCAAACTTCGATCCAACTGGCTCTGCCTCCCAAAAACTGGGATTAAAGGCATGTGCCACCACCACCTGGCCTCATTTAAAACATTCTTAATGTAGTTATTATTTTTATTTTTTAATATTCTAGTTAAAATATAAATATGTTGCTTTCCCCCTTCTTTACCTCTTTTTCAGTTCCTCCTAAACCCCTCCCTTGAGCTCTTTCCACATTCTCCTCTCTCAAAATGACTGCCTCGTTTTCTTTGTCAATTTTTGCTACATATTAACATACACACAGACACACACACACACACACACACATGCATACACACACATGCATACACACACACACACCCACACACTTAGGTATGCCCAAATATATAAATATAAATCACTGAATCCTTTGTTCTTGTATATATATATATATATATATATATATATATATATATATATATAGTTTCAGGGATGACCACATTTTATTGGATAACTAGTTAGGAGTCTCATTCCTGGGAGAGACTAATTCTCCCCTTTTCAGTAGTAAATAGTTGCCTACAGCTCTTTGTCTAGTGACGATAAAAAATTCACGATACTGTGGCTCTGAACATCTTTCCTCCCCTCTTCGGTGATGTTCCCTAAGCCACAGATTCCAGAGATGTGATGTTGATGGAGCCACTGAACCCAGGTTCCCCATGATCTGTTGATCTCTGGATTGTGTCCAGTTGTGATTTTCAGTGATGGCCTCCATTTGTTGTAACTAAATGCTTCATTAATGAGGACCCTGGAATTTCTAGCAAAGTGGTTGCCTTAGTTAGGGTTTCTATTTCTGTGACAAAACACCATGACCAGAAAGCACATGTGGATGAAGGGGTTTATTTGGCTTAAATTTCAGCATTGTTGCTTTATACCTAAAGAAAGTCAGGACAGGAACTCAAACAGGGCAGAATCCTAGAGGTAGGAGCTGATACAGAGGCCATGGAGGGGAACTCCATACTGCCTTACTTCCCCTGGCTTGTTCAGCCTGTTTTATTTATTTATTTTTTTTAATAAAACCTAGGACCAAAAGCTCAGGGATGTGACCACCCAACTTGGGCTGAACCCTCTCCCATTGATCACTAATTGAGAAAATGCCTTACAGCTGGATCTCATTGAGGCATTTCCTTAAATGAGGATCCTTCCTCTCTGATGACTCTATCTTGTGCCAAGTTGGCACATGAAACTAGCTAGTACATTGGTAAGAATAGATTCTCTTCTAAGAGATATGGCCTCTCTAGCTCTTAAAAACTGTCTTTGATGGTATGTCCTCATCAAACCCCTGTAGCATGAATCTTAAATGGTCTTATTAATAAAAAACAAACCTGAAGCCAGGTATTGAGTTAAATGCTGGAAGATC
Source organism: Peromyscus californicus insignis (assembly GCF_007827085.1). Lineage (NCBI taxonomy): Eukaryota > Metazoa > Chordata > Mammalia > Rodentia > Cricetidae > Peromyscus > Peromyscus californicus. Next base: position 6,057,622 of record NW_026294514.1, on the reverse strand, counting down.
AGAGAAGCAGAACAGGCCACAGCCACCTCACCTTGCCAATTCCTCAGCCGATTCTGTTTCCTCAGACTGGAAGCCTCTGAGTCCTCATCCAAATGGATCTCAGCTGAACTGCTGCTCAAAAGCCTAAAAGCTTAACCAGTTCTAGTTCCTGGTCCTCATGCCTTATATACCTTTCTGCTTCCTGCCATCACTTCCTGGGATTAACGTCATGTGTGCCACCATTTTCTGGCCTCTATGTCTAGTGGCTGTTCTGTTCTCTGACCCCAGATAAGTTTATTAGGGTACACAATATTTTGAGGAACACAATATCACTGCAAACCCCTGCCCTGAAAGTTTAGTAATAAATGCAGAAGAGAAGGGGGAAAGATTGTAAGATCCTGACCTGGTGGATGACTCCAAGGAAACAGTGTCTTCTAGACTCAACAGGGCTGACACATAGATGAACTCAGAGAAACTGTGGTAGCTTACACAAAGCTTGTACAGGTTCAAGTGAGACAGGGTCCCAGTATTGAGAGTGGAAGTGGACATGGGCTCAGATCTCCAACCAAGAAGCTGTTTGCAATCAATACCTGTTAGCAATGGAAAACCACTTTTCTCCAGTTGCGTCTCACAAGGTATACTAACCACACTTCTGGCTAGATCCCATGTTCAGCACTAGATGGCAACACCAAAATAACTCAGTGGTATTTTTATGGACATTTTGTTTCATTTTGCTTTGTTTGGACATTTTTAGTCTTGTTAGTCTTTTGCTTGTATATTTTGTTTTCAGTTTTAGGTTGTTTTTTTTTTTTTTGTAGATTTGTATATGTGTTTTTTGTATTTTGTTAGAGAGAGACCATGAGGTTCCTTGGGTAGGATTGTTCAAAAGGTTTGGGAGGAGTTGCGGGAGGAGAAAAGGGTGATGAGAAAAAAAAAGAAAACAAAACAAAACTGTCTTTAGAGGTTTGCTGCTCCATTCACCATAGATCACATTTCCTCCCAACGTGACTGTCCTGCACCTAATCACAGAGACAGAAGAGATTGTGTATGGTTATAATTCATACAAAAAGCTGTTTGTACAACTATTATGAATTTTATTATTTACATTTTTGTAAGTCACAATATCTTCAACCAGAAAGACCACTTGCTTTCCAAATACTTTATCAAAATATTTATAAAAATAAGCTCCCCACTGAATGTTAATAATTTTTCCTGTGTTTAGGCAATTTCCATAGTTTTGATGATTGGAAGCAAAATTTATTGAACAAGGTTCATATCCATAAATAAATTCTTTGCTTGTGTAATGAACATGGTACAATAGTGTCACATGACAGCTACTGAATGAAGTATTTGAAAACTTCGCCAAATGCAACAATGATTAATGTAAGTGCATGACACAGTAGAAGAAACACTATTTTCTTTCTTTTTTTTTGAGATCTTCATATAATTGCACATTTTTTTCCTTTGCTTACATCTGAAAAAATCTTCCCATTTATCTCTTTGATCTCTTTCAAATTGGTGTCTTTTTCACTATTTTTGTTGTATGTATATATGTATATTTATGTTTATAAATATAACCTTCTGAGTAGTCTATAAAATGTTTCCATGTGTGTGTTTTCAGGGCTGTTATGGTGTTGGATAACCAATTGGTGTACTCATCCTTGGGAAATTTCCCTTTCTCACTCTCAACACTTCAGTTGTTTGTCATTCTCTGTGTAGGGTTGAGGACTCCTGGGCATTCTCCCACCCACTTTGTCCATGGATGCCATGCTTGTTTAGCTTATGACTGGGCAGTCATGCTGCTGAGACTTAGTGGGTGGAGCTTTTGTCATGACTGGGAGACATAATCTCATAGCAAACTCTCTGAAACTCTGGTTCCTTACACCTCAGGGAACATTGTAGGAGATGAGGAGCAGAGATGTATTCAAACCCTCAAAACCATAACAAACATAAACAGCAAGTTCTTATGGATGGTTTGGGTTCCAAATGGATAGTTAAAACACATTAAACTATAGGAGCTACTGGAAGACAAAAATAACTATGAATGTTTAAAAGAGAATAAATACTTGAGAAATTTTGTGACATGTGTCTTTTGTGAGAATTTTGGATTTGTTGTGTGCCAATAATTTTAAATAAATGATTTTGCATGAAACATTATAAACAAAATGATCTCAGGAAAAATATACATTTGAATCCTGAAAAACCTTTAAAAATAAATGATTTTGCATGAAACATTATAAACAAAATGATCTCAGGAAAAATATACATTTGAATCCTGAAAAACCTTTAAAAATCTACTAAAATGGAGATTGATCTGTAAGGGGTCAATTTTGTAGATAACAGCAAAATATTTAAAAGTTAACAAAATAAACCTTCAGAAATTTTAATAAAAAGGACAACAGTTCCTGTGGAATAAATATAACACAAACAGAAATTATTTGTTCCTGCAATCCCATCATTAGTTTAGATGCCATAGAAGAAGAAGTTCAAAATAGATGTTAGAAGTACTCATAATTTCAGGGACAACTTTAGGTAATACTCTGATCATAAAATGAGAGGGAGGATGTTACAGGAAAGTAGTAATGTAACTGAGACTCAAAATTTGAGCATTCATTTATCTGTATGCATCTATGAATGAAACTAAGAATAAAGTCTATTACAGTTCCAATGATTAATTTTGCATAGTCCATTATACAAATGTGTCTTAACATTTTGGTCTTTAGTCAATACATCTTTTCTTGATCTCCAAAAACATATTTACTAATATCTAGATTGTTATTTTATAATAGTTTTTACTATGTCTTTTTTAGTGTGGTTCATTTAGAAAAAAATCAGGCAATCTTTGTCTGTAAAATTATAAAATTATAGAAACTGAATCAACATAATCAGTCAACAAAATAACATTCCATCCACTTAATTTTTCAAGGGTTTTTTTTTCCACTGTTGACAAACTAACAGCAGCAGTACCCAAATAAGGAGTAGACCAAAGAGAGCGAATGGCATGCTCCGGGCCTCTTACCGCCCTCTAACTAACAATGAGCATGATGAACATGATGACTTGCATAGCAAGGGATTTTCAAAAACATTTTGAGTTGTTCACACTCATATTATCCAGTTGATTAAGGCAATTTGCATAATTTAGAGGTAATTTCTTTCTGAAAGTCATGATAAAGTGCTCTGATTGCAGTGTGCCAAGCTTTTCAAATGTGCAAGTTTTTCAAAGGACGCCTGCAAATGAGCACACACAAATAAGGTGATGTCTTAACTTTCAAATATTTTAAAATCTGTATGTATTTTTTTTATCCCTTTAATCTTTTCTTTCTTGTGTGTTTAAAACAAAAAAAGTTTCTGAGCAAAGTTTGGTTTAAATAATTGTTTTTTTTTTTACGCTGTTGTTTGTATTTTGAACTTGAACATAACACTCAATGATCGCTACCTCTTATTATTCATGTGATTGTGTTGTCATCTCTGAAATATGGGTTAGATTTTGATTAAGTAACTAATTTACAATAAATGCAATATGGTGAAGTTATGGCTTCTTCATTGCCTAATTATGATAAATAAAAGCATGTGTACTGGAAGTTTTCATTCTATTTCTTAGATGCCCTATGAAGCAAATTGCATATTGTGTTTAGTCTTATGGAAAGACTCATAAAGCAAATTATTATTATTGTACAATTATTATTACAATTACTGTAAACATCAAAGGAATGTTGAATGCTATGTGGTCTGGGGTGGAAATGGATACTTAGCAGTTATAATTTCAGATGAAGCTATGTAATTGCAGTAATCCATTTTAAATAAGTGTATACTTAATTTTGCCATAAGTTCCCTTTTCATTTATTTAGTTCAATGGAATTTTCCTAGGGAATGAGTTTGTCATTGGCTTACATAAAATTAGTTAAGCACACCTTCAACAAGATCAGCAAACATTAATTTCATGCCATGTACATGGTAAGTGCACCATATTCTGTAAGTGCAGAATAAGCCTTTGCAGTACATCTTCATGTAACCAAATTTTCTAAAGACTCATGGACAGGCAAGACTTCACAAATGTTAAGCTGAGAGTCGGTTGTTAGAAAATAAGAATGGTAGATACGAGCACTGAGGCCTAGAGAATTTCTACTGAATATAAGAGGGAAACATATCCACAATAAACTTTATGGTTAAGTGAATGTTATTTAAAGCAAGACATTGGTACATTTTAAGGTTACCTGTGATCATAGGATACTAGCACTAATATGTTTTAAGATAATATAAGCTACTAACATAAAATAACAGGTATTGAATTATTATACTTTTGATTATCCAATTGTATGACATATGCTAAAACAGAACAATTTATCTCACATCTGTTTCTTTGTAATTAAGTAACAAGGTAATTTTTATTTGACCAAGAATGAAAAATTTCTGGTTATTCTGTCAGTATTTATTAACTTCTAAGACTAGATAGGTACCTGAAACTGACAAGGAACAAAACTGTAATGTTCTATGGAATTTGTACAATTCTGGTAATAAAATTATGAAACTTTTTATTTTGTCTAAAGTAATACTGCTATACTGTTTATTACATTATGGTAAGGGAAAAGTAAGTTGAATGATTGGCATCACAGATCTAAAAATAAAAGTAAAGGATTTGTTTTGACTATACAAATGCAGAGAAATTTGAGACACTTTTTCTTTTTTCAATTTTGATTTTGTTTCACTTCTTCTATGATGCATTTCAATAAAAAATTGATTAATTCTTTGAGAATTTCATAGAATGTATTTTGATCTCATTCCTCCCCAGTTCCTCTTTCTAATCAATCCCAGATCCACTCCAGATCTTTAGCCTCTCGATATAGTGTCGTGTCCTTTTTAAAATAAATTAAATACAACCAATTCCAGTCTGTTCTGTACAGATACATCTGAATGGAGGTCTAAATACTGTACCATGATGGACTAAAGACCAGGATCTACAGCTTAAAGGAAACTTCTTCTCCCTCTCTCAAAAGCCATCAACTATCTATAGTTCCATATTTAGGGGTGGCCATTTTTCACTCACAGTTGTCACAATCAGAGCTTCTAAATCTTTACTTGTAAATGTATTTGTGACTGTATCCACCACCCACTCTATACCTAGACATCCTACATGTTCTTCCAGTCCAGCCTTGTGAGTATTCTTGACTACCATATAGCATTTTTCTTCAATTTGCCACATCTAGACTGGGTCTCACAGCTAGTACCCTAGACTAGTCTGACCTCTGTCTATGCCATAATCAAGCTATACACTTCAACCCAGGTCCATCCTGCCTGCAACCACCCACATCCTTCTAGATTACCAACAACACCTACTAGGTATCCAGATTTCCCATGTCCTCCTGAAGGGCTTAGCCTGGTGAGTACCCCTCATGTCACCATGTATACCTTTTTTGTTGTAGCCCACCAGATTTTCTTGTGCATTAGTTGTCTAGGGTTTGTCAAGGTAATTCTTACTGGTAAACATTCTACAGGACTAATCAGCATTCCTGCCTTCATTGAAAAGGGGCTCTTACTTGGCCAGCATACTGCATACATATCCAGAAGACTATGGGACTCTCCCACATCATATTCAACCTGTCTACCCAGACAGATCCACCCCCACCCCCGATTCCAGGCTTGAAACAGGAAGTAGATCTGTACACCAGCCCAGTCCATTCTGTTCACTTGACTTCATTCTACCCAAGCCGTTTTCAAAATCTAGACCCAACCAATCCCCACAGCTTGTGTTTCTTCCCAACTTGCTTTCCCCAGAACTATCAAAGGGAGTCCACAGGCCCAAATCTCATTGTAAAATATAAAAGATCAAACCAGTATCTTCTCTATAAATCTTACCAGTCCTGTAGAAATGTTTGTAAATAGGAATTACCTCGACAAACCCCAGACATTGAATTTAAAAGAACAATCATAAACGCAATCAATGAATCTAAGGAGATTAAGGAAGACACAAAGAAGCAACTCAAAGAAATCAAGAAGAAATGGCTAAACAATAACAAATGCCTGGATGATGCCAGGAAAATGGAAACATGAGACATGGAAAGGATGAGGACAATCCAAGATTTGAGGACAGAATTCAATCAAGAGATAGAAACTTTGAAGAAGACTCAAAAAGAAATGAAGATGGGGTTGAAAAATCTAACAGCCCAACAAGAAAACTTAAAGGAAACCCTTATAAACAGAAGGAATCAAGCCAGAGATGGAGTTTCAGGTCTCAAGGATAAAACAGAGAATCTACAAAGGAATTCTATCGAGTATCAAGACATAAGTCCACACAGGTATGGACACCTGGAATTTTTTTTTTTTTTTATAAAGAATCCTGAAATGCACACTGGAAAAAAGATAGTGTCTTCAATAGACACTGCTGTTCAAACAGGTTAGTTACAGGTAGAAGAATCCAAATAGACCCACGCTGATCACCCTGTACAAAACAACTCCAAATTTACCAGAGTTCAACCTAAAACCAGATACACTGAGCTGAGCCCAATATAATACAAAGTAGGGAACAGCCTTGACCTCATCAGCTCAGGGAAGACTTTGAGAACAGAAAACCAGCAGCACAGGTACTGTGATCAAAAACAAATAAAAATGGTACCACATGAAACTGAAACACTTCTGTATGGCAGAGGGCACGGCCATTTGAATAGAGTGGGATGCTACATTTCCGAAACAGGGTTTCTCCATAGTGTAGTTTTGGTGCCTGTCCTGAATCTCTCTCTGTAGACCAGGCTGGCCTTGAACTCAAAGAAATCTGCCTGCCTCTGCCTCCTGAGTGTTGGATTAAAGGTGTGTGCCACCACCACCCAGCCAGGTAAAGATTTTTTTTACCAATACAACAAATATAGAGCTCATATCCAAAATGCATAAAGAAATCAAAAAGTAGATATCAAGAAAACACATAGTCTGGTAGTGGTGGTACACACATTTAATCGTAGCACTTAGGAGGCAGAGACAAAGGCAGGCAGATCTCTGTGAGTTTGAGTTTAGGACAGGCAAAGCTGCACAGAGAAGTGCTGCCTCAAAAAAATCAAAATAAATAAGTAAATAAATAAAAATCTGGTACAGATCTAAACAGAGAATTCTCAACAGAGTAAACTCTGAGAAACATTTAAAGAAATGTTCAAAATCATTAGCCATCAGGAAAATGTGAATCATAACTACTTTGAAATTTTATCTTACACCTGTCAAAATAGCTAAGATCAATAAAACAGGTGTCAGCTCATCCCAACAAGGATGTAGAGCAAGATTAACACTCCTCTAGCGGGAGTGCAAGCATGTCCTGCCACATGGAAATCAGTGTGGCAGTTCCTCAAGAAGATGGAAATAGATACACCTCAAGACACATCTATACCACTGTTTTAGTTATTATTATTACTGTAATGAGACACTATGACCATGCAACTCTTGTAAAGAAAATATCTAATTGAGGGGGCACACTTACATTACAGTGGTTTAGTCCATTATGACAGGGAGCATGGCAGCATGCATGCAGGCATGGTGCTGGAGAAATAGCTGAGGGTCCTACATCTTGCAGGCAATAGAAAGTCGACTGCCTGTCACACAGAGTGAAGATTGAGAAAAATACCTCAATAACCACCCCCACAGTGACACAGTTCCAACAGAAGGTGTGACCCAGATTAAAGGTGTGCTCTCCAGCCTTCAGGTCTGGATTAAAGCCTGTGTCATCCAGCTTCCTCCAACAAGACCACACTTCCTTCAACAAAGCCACACCTCCTAATAGTGCCACTCACTATGAGTTTATGGCGGCCAAACACATTCAAATGACCACAACCACTCTTGGGAATATACCCAAAAGTCACCTCACTCTACCACAGAGATAATTGCTCAACTGTGTTCATTGCTGGCCAATTCACGATAACAAGAAATTGAAAACAACTTAGATGACAATCAGGAGAAGCATGGATAATTTACACAATGGAGTCTTCTCAGTAGTTAAAAATAATTAAATCATTAAATTCCCAGGTAAATGTGTAGAACTAAAAAAAAATTATCCTGAGTGAGGCATCCTGTACCCAGAAAGATAAATTTTTTTTGCCTTCATTTATGTGTGTTTATTAACTGTTAAGTTAATGAGAACCAAGCTACAATCCATAGAAAAACAAAGGGTGACTATAGAGAAAGGGCCTACTGGATACAGGGAGCTCTTGTTAGGAAAGGGAGAGGATAGTTATATGAACAGAGGGAACAAACAACTATGGATGAATGGGGTTGGAATGGGAGGATCAACTAGGTAGCAGGAGGGGGAAGGGGATGAGGGAGAGAATATGGACAGGGACAGATAAAATTAAGAGCCACTTGAGGGGTAGTCTGGAAACTAACGCAGTAGAAGCTTCCTGTTGTCTGGAGTCACTGGCATCTTTAGGAGACCCTGAGAAAACTGAGATAATGGTCAAGTCCTGGGAGAGTTAGCTGTATGATTTGTTGTCTAGTCTCTGTGTGATGCAAAATTGCAAGGCTTGTCTGAAGTTCTGACTGGAGTAGTCTGTGAAGCAGGACTTTCTCAGCCAGCAGCCTTGAAGCTGTTCTCAATGTAGAACTCTGAAGAAACTGCAACAGGGACATTCTGAGAGGCTGGATCACCTGGGTCATCCAAATTTATTGGTGTTTGGTCCCCTTGCTCTGAAAACACATAAACTTTCAAAGATAACATACATATCTGCATGAGCACAAGTATGGAATGTGTGGTGTGCACAAGTCAGTGAAAGATGATTTTTTTGCTTTATGTTTGAAAGGCATCTATCAAATTTATAAGACCACTTGAACTGTATAATCTGCTTTTTATTAAACCAATCCAAGTGACATATCTGTACAGTGTACAAAAAGGTTATTCCACAACACTTTCACGGTTCTGTTCTAGATTCTTTGTTACATGTAGGTACTGGGCTTGCTACCAAAAGAGAAGTGTAAACACAAACCCTTTGGTCTACGATGTTGTCCTACCTACAAGTTATGGTAGTGCAATGGTGGTACAAAGCTTGTGGGAGTAACCAACCAATATCTGATTTGACTCAGGGCCCACCCTATGAGATGGAATCTATACTGGACACTGGCAAGGTGACCAAGATCCTGAGACTAGATAGACCAGGGACTGAGTATAAAGCCAAACACTACTGATGTAAAATAAAACCAACCAACAAACAAAACCAATGCCAAAACAAACCATGCAAAATAAAATTATTTTTAATTACATTCTGCTAGACTCATAGATGAATGACACGCTCAGCCATCATCAGAGATGGTTCCGTCTGCAATGGATGGGAACAAATCCTGAGACTCACAGCCAGATATTATGCAGAGTGAGAGACCTTGGAGAACTCACCCTTACTCCCTCCTCTCAGAGCTCAGGGAACCAACTACAAGAAAGAGGAAGCAGAAAGAGTGTAAGAGCCAGAGGGGATAGAGGACACCAGGAAAAGAAGGCCCTCTAAAACATCACCAGCATAGCTCATATGAACTAGAGACTGAAGCAGCACACACAGGGACTTCTTCAGTCTGCACCAGGACCTCTGTATACATAATACGACTTCCAGATTGTGTTTTTATGGGATTCCTGACTGTGAGAATGAGTGGGTCTCTGAGTCTTATGGCTTCTCTTGTGCTCTTTTCCTTCTGTTTTCTTTTTTTGTCCCATCTCAATGTGTTAGTTTTTAATCACATTTTATTTTATTATTAACCATTAGAAGGCTGTTTGTCTTCTAAGGAGAGAAAGAAAGGGAGTGTATTTAGATGATGAGAGGAGAGTTGGGTATGAATTGGGAGGAGTCGGAAATCATAATCAGGATATATTATGAAAGAAAAAAATAATTAAAAAAATTACAGAATCTAGAAATAAGCAAGGAACATAAAAAAAAGAAAAAACAGAAAAGAAACAAATAAGATATGTGGGACATGATGAAAAACATAAAAATAAAATAAAAAGCAAAGCTTCAAATTATAGGAATAGAGGAGAGATGAGAAAGAAACCTCCAGTCAGTGGCATAGAACAAATTCAACAGGATCATACAAAACTACCCAAACTTAGGAAGGACATGCCTATACAGAATCAAGAAGCACCTAGAACATAAACTACTTAAACCAGGCAAGAAAATCTCTGGGGCATATCATAGTTAAAATACTAAGTATGCATTGCACAGAAAGAACATTGAAATAGAAAAAACAAAACAAACTGAACTCATGTGTACACCATGAAACACACCCTAAAAAACAGCCAACAAACCAAACCTGAAGAAAACACAAGATGCATTATTTGCAAGAGGAACAGATAAATGAGCATAGCAAAGAGACCGTGGCATGAAATACAAAGTTATAATTATTAAAACCTAAATACCATTGAGAATGTAAACAACACTACCAAAAATCAATAAGATGAGGACCGCAATTTAAAGTCACTTTTTTAAATTGAAAATGGCGTAAAGTAATTCCTATGGTTATATTATGTTCCCCAATATATTGTGCATCCTAATAAACTTATCTCAGGTCAGAGAACAGAACAGCCACTAGATATAGAGGCCAGAAAATTGTGGCACACTCACCTTTAATCCTAGCATTCCAGAGGCAGAGATCCATCTGGATCTGGATGTCTGTGAGTTCAAGGCCACACTGAAAACAGCCAGGCATGGTAATAAGAGAAATTAATCCCAGGAAGTGATGGCAGAAAGCAGAAAGGTATTTAAGTCATGAGGACAAGGAACTAGAGCCTGGTTAAGCTTTTAGGCTTTTGAGCAACAGTTCAGCTGAGATCCATTCAGATGAGGACACAGAGGCTTCCAGTTTGAGGAAACAGGATCAGCTGAGGAATTGGCGAGGTGAGGTTAGCTGTGGTTTGTTCTGCTTCTCTGATCTTCCAGCTTTTACCCCAATACCTGGCTTCAGGTTTGTTTTTATTAATAAGACCTTCTAATAATTCATGTTACAAATCCCACTGAAGTCAGAGGTGTCCACAATGTTTTCCCATTTCAATATCGTTCTCAAAGTACTGGCTGTGGCAACCAAGCAAGAGAAAGAAAGAAGTGACATGCAAACATGGGTACTGGCTATGGCAACCAAGCAAAGGAAAGAAAGAAGTGACATGCAAACATGGGTACTGGCTATGGCAACCAAGCAAGAGAAAGAAAGAAGTGACATGCAAACATGGAAAGAAGAAGTTAAACTATCACTACATGTAGATGATATAATATTATATGTACATTAGAAAATTCTACCGTAAAACACCTGGAAATGACAAATTCATTGACATGACAGGATACAGAATCAACTCTCACAAATCAAATCCTTTTCTATACTTCAACAACAAACATAAAGGGAAGGAGATCATGGACCTTTCCATTTATAATGGCCTCAACAACAACAACAACAATGTATCTCTAGGAATAAAGTTAACTAATAAGAGATTTCTCATTGGAAACATTGGAAGCTAGAAAACCTGGCATAATGCATTCCACTTTCTAAAAGTCTATGATGGCCAACCTAGAAAAATATATCCACCCATACTATCTGGTGCTGTGGGATGTTCTGTATGGCAAATGTGTTGGTGATTGGTTAATAAATAAAACACTGATTGGCCATTGGCTAGGCAGGAAGTATAGGAGGGACAAGGAGGAGAATAAAGCTGGGAAGTGGAAGGCTGAGTCAGAGAGACACTGCCAGCCGCCACGATGACAAACAGCATGTGAAGATGCCGGTAAGCCACGAGCCATGTGGCAAGGTATAGATTAATGGAAATGGATTAATTTAAGCTGTAAGAACAGTTAGCAAGAAGCCTGCCATGGCCATACAGTTTGTAAGCAATATAAGTCTCTGTGTTTACTTGGTCGGGTCTGAGTGGCTGTGGGACTGGCGGGTGATAGAGGTTTGTCCTGACTGTGGGTCAGGCAGGAAAACTCTAGCTACAATCTGGCATAATTGAAGGAGGAATAAAAATCTCCATACCTCTTTTCCACAGCGTTCCCTGAGTCCTGAGGGAAGAGATTTGATGGAAACATCCATTTAGGGGTGAGTGTTCTAAGGCCTCACATTATCTGCATATTTCATTGTTGTAGATCTCTGTAATTGTTTCCATCTGCTGTAGGGGAAGCTTCTTTGATGATGGTTGAGTAAGACACTGATCTATAAGTATATCCAATTGTCAACAGTAATCGTTTATTGCTGTGTTTGGGTTTTCTCCTTGGTCCCTGGGCTAGCTGGTCTCAGGATCTTGGTCACTCAAGCAGTGTCAGGTATGGTTTCTGTCTCATAGAGTGGGCCCTAAATCAAATCCTGTATTGAGTAGTTACTCCCACTAGCTTTGAGAAACTATTGCAACAGCATATCTTGTAAATAGGTCACCATTTTAGATAAATGTATTGAAGATGCATGCCATTTGCCTTTTTCCATTGGCAGCATGTTTGGAATACCTTCCAGTACCATACTCTATACATAATAACTAGAAATTGGAGACAACCTAGATGTTCATCAGTGGAAGAATAGATAAGTAAAATGTGATACATTTAAACAATGGAGTATTACACAGCAGTTAAAAAATGAAATCATGAAATAAGAAACTAAATTGATGGAACTAAAAAAAAACATCCTGAGTGAGGTAACACAGATTCAGAAAGACAAATATAGTATGTATTTAATTATAGGTGGACGTTAGGTATTAAGTCATTAAGAAGCAAGCTACAATCTCTATAACTATAATGTTTAGTCATAGAGTAAGCAATAATTTCAGAGTGTTGGTTCTTCTTAGGAATGGAAATGAGAACAGAGAGTTACAGATGCACAGGATGGAGGGACTGAGATAGGAGAACCAAATGGAGATGGGGAAAGAACAGTGGAGTGAATGAGGGATGCAGGGAGGAAGGCTAAAACAAAGAGCTATTTGAGGGGTCACATAGAAACTTAATACAGTAGAAGCTTCCCAAAACATTTACATATATGAAGGTGGTCTAAATGAAATCACCTGTTTAACAGGGAAGACTATAAGAAGAGTACTATATGGGAAGACTAAGAAGAGTACTATATGGACATCTTTTGTCACCAAATAAAGCTTCCATTACCAGTAGTAGGTTACATCTTATTGAGTTGTTAGCCAAAGGGTTCCCAGGGGAACCCCAAAACAACCAAGGCTGCTCTCAAAAAATGATAATAAGACCGCATTCCTGAAGACAACACATACCTCACTCATTGAACATAAAGATGTCAAACTGGTGCCTATCTAGAGCCCAGGAGATTTAGTAGGGCCTCTGGTTTTCATAATCTTTCTCCTCCATGATGCTCTCTGAAGCTTATGTTTAGAGTTTATGTTGTAGATGTATCTTCTGGGGCTGGGCTCTCTGCATTTTGTAGATTTCTGAAATGGTCTCTGTCTCCTGTGAAAAGAGGCTTCTTTAATGAGGAACCAAGAGCTACACTTACCTTTGGGTATAAGGATACATGTTTAAAGAGTGCAGTTAGAAATTTTGTTGGTTTAGATAATGACAGTGCAGCACAGCTACCAGCCACAAACAATTGGAATAGACTTATAACACTGGTCATGAATCCCCTGCAATTGATTGGGCCTTAAGTCCAATTAGACAGTATCTTGGGGTTTCTATTGCAGTGATAAGTATCATGACCAAGAGAAACCTAGGGAGGAAAGGGTTTATTTTACTCATAGTTCAATACCATGGTTAACATCAAAATCAGTGAGGGAATCAGGGGCGAGGCACTGATGCAGAGGTCATGGAGGTGTCCTGCTTACTGGCTTGTTCTCCTCAGATTGCTCAGCCTGCTTTCTTATAGAACCCAGGATTGCCGTCTCAGGGATGGCACCACCCACAATGGGATGGTTTCTCCCCCATCAATCACTAAGAAAGAAAATGCCTTACAGGCCTGCCAACAACCAGATCTTATGGAAGTATTTTCTTAATTGAGGTTCCCTCCTCTCAGATAACTTCAGCGTGTCCAGTTGACATAAAACTATCCAGCACAGATAACTACTTCTGTTTACCTCCAAGATACAAGTGCCAACATTGAAGCTTTGGGGATATCTCACCCTGATGGTCTTTGTGGGATGCATTCTTTATATCTAGATAGTACTTTTGTTCACTTTTGTTCCTTGGCAGGTTGCATAGCACTTTGTATACTGTAAGAGCTAGTTCTTAGTGAAAATCTTCCAGGTCAGTTCTAGTTCAAAATTTTTCCAATTACTATGTACAGCACTAGAGTCAGGAATGAGACACTGCTGCCCTGTATTTACATTTTTTAAAATTCAGTCCTTGAAGCACTAACTACAGTCATAGGATAAGAAAATACTATTAAAAGTATACAAGAAGAGAAAAAGTCTAATAATCCAACTCTGTAGACAATATATTAAACACAAGAGAAAAATATATCAAGAGAACTTCTATAAAAGACAATTTGCTCAGCAATGCAGAGCAAAAATTTCAACTGGTAAAATTCAGTAGTCTTTCTGTACACCAATATGAAGCATGATGGGGACAAGATTATAGAGACAAAATTCACAATGATCTCAAAAAGACATAGAAGCTTCAGTCTTTTAAAACCAAATCAATAATGTACCCACTCTGGATATTTCTTGTTTAAAGTAATTGTTTCAGTAAATGCCTTTTGGGTTTAGACATCCAGTCACTTTTGTGATTTCAGTATTTTTCTGTAACATAGGGATGCTTGTATTGCTTTGATTCATGATAGCAGGATCAATAAATAAGCAAAGTAATGGGAACTAGGATCTTTTCGTGATTAAAATTAAATCTACTAGCGTCTTTGATTCAGGGATATTATGCTGTTGTAAACCATGGAGCACATATCTCTCCTTCTATACTACTCAAGCATACACTCATCACTATTTCTTCCTGTACTTCTGATAGCAATTTTATACTTAGTAGGCATGAATTCAGGAGTCCAGATTGAATAATTTACCCAATAATGGAAAAAGTATCTGTCTGTTTCCTTTCTAAATGACATCAAGAAGTTGTACAATTATCTTATTTAGCATTTCTATTGCTGTTAAGAGACACCATGTTCACAAAGACTCTTATAACAGAAAACATTAATTGGGTATGGCTTATAGTTTCAGAGGTTTAGTTCATTACTGTCATGGTGAGAAGAAAGGCAGCATGCAGGCAGACCTGGTGCTGGAGAAGGAGCTAAGAGTTCTACAACTTCCATGTCCTCAGGATGGGATTAAGGATGGGATGGGGGGAAAGGCAGGCAGGGGAGCAAGAGGAGGGATGAGAGGGGGATCTGTGGTTGGTATTTATAACAAATAAAAAATTTTAAAAAAAATTCTATGTCTTGATCCACAGGTAACAGAAAGTGAGCTGTGTTCCACACTGTGAGTAGCTTGAGCATATAAGACTAATCCTGCCTCCACAGTGGCAAGCTTCTTCCAATAAGGCTGCACCTACACTAACAAAGCCACACCTTTTAATAGTGTCACTACCTATGGACCAATTATTCAAACACGTGAGTCTATGGGGGCCAGTCCTATTCAAACAACCACAACAATCATTCCTACATTACAGAAAAATCCACTAAAGTGACTAGATGTCCAAAACCAAAAGGTGTTCACCAAAACGATTATTTCAAAGCCAAAATATCCAGAGTGGGTATAATATTGACTTGCTCTTAAAAGACTGAAATGTAGATGTAACCGTCTTGTTAAATAAGAAACACAGAGTCAATGCAAAGATGAAAGCCCAAGAGGTCAGAACGATAGCTAAGAGCTAAAAACCTTACCCTTCACTGCTGCTGCTGTCCTCTTCAGCAAGAGAGCTACATCCTGTGTGTTTTTCCTTTTTATTAACTTTCTATTCTGCCTTCTCATTGGTTGTAAACCCAACCACATGACCTCCTCGTCACTGCCCATCTATACAGACCTCCAGGTCTTCTATGGTTGGTATTGATATTAAAGGCATGTGTCTCCATGCTGACTGTATCCTTGAACACACCGAGATCTGCCTAGCTCTGCTATGGCTTGCTATAGCTCTGACACCCAGGCAACTTTATTAACATACGAATAAAATCACATTTCAGTACAAATAAAATATCACCACACTGATATGTCTGTATTTTTGGAAGTCATTGTAAATTGTGTCTTTACAATCTTGCCCTATTTCCACTAAATCAAGAAACATGCAGATTTTGAAGTCTTGTGTAAATGACATTGGACATGGTACTTGTAAAAGAATAAGGGTTTACTGGCAATTTAAAAATACTATGAATATGTATTGTACCCTTAAAAATTTTTAGAAATTGGTTTTTAAAACATAAAGACAGTAAAAGATTTTCAAATCATTGTTAAAAGTATTAGTACACTATACAACTTTTATCACTTGTACAATTTGAGTTTTACTTCTTAGGATATGATGGGCAGAAAAATAATAAATTTCACATAAATACCTATTATTTAAAACATGAAACTTGTGGCATTTACAATAGGGATTTGAATACTCAGTCCATAGATTGTGTGGCTTAAATAGTAGTTGTTTATGTCTCACAATTCTGGAAGAGAAGAAGTCTGAGTTCAAAGTGTACCTTCCTGTGAGGTAGGTGACAATTTTACTGTGGACTTACACAACTTTACTTTGTGTAGAAACAGAGTGAGCAATAGGGTCTTATGTGCTACGGCAGGCTGAAATTCTCTGTGTAGCCAAAGATGACCTTGAATGCACATCCTACTGTCACTCCATAAAGAGTGCTACAATTACAGGCATGCCCCGAAACTCTGGTTATTCTATTTTAAATACTACAACTTCATAAATATTTACAATGGACTGCAATTATTTTCACTTTCCATTACTTTCTCTTAGTCCTTTCCCACTCCCAATGAATTTCTCCTTCTTCCCAATCAAACTTCCTTTTACTTTCATGTTTTTTTTTAATTGTTATTCTCTCTCAATGGGTTTAATTAGATTTGCTTACATGAATATGGATACATTGTTATTTACTAGAGCACCTGCAACATCCCAGTGGCTATTCCACTGAAGAAAAGGAATCCATCCACTCCCTTCGAAACATTAACTACTAATAGTTCCTCAGGAAGCGGTGGGCAGTCATGAGTGCCTTGCTGTACATTATGGAGTGTTGAAAGGCCCAGTCTTACACAGATGTTTTTCAGGTAGCCATAGCTGCTGTTGTTCATATGTCCAGTGATCATGCCATGTCCAAAAGACTGCATTTCACTGCACCCCTTTCCACACTTAGTTTTTAGAAGGGTTGAACCGAGGATTTTGTCTGTGTTAATCAATTCCTCTACCAACTGAGCTACAATCCCAGTTCCTCAGCTGTCTCATTTTTAAGGACAGTGAGTTTACCGAAGCAAGCCTCATTTTCATAATCTAATTTAAGCTTAGGTACTTCTTAATTGGAAGCAAGCAGGAGTGCTAAACTTAAGAGGAATAGGTTATCTGGATGTGGTTGTGCATACCGGTAATTTCAACACTGAGGCGGCCATCAGAGAGCTGAGGAGTTCACAGACATCCTGTTGTATAGCAAGAGTTCAAGGTCAATATGGGTACCTGAGATTCAGCATCCCTCACCTCCCCCAAAACACAAATCTGTTAAACATAAACATTTAACTGTAACATATAGTGAGTAACTTATACCATCATCCCATAAGTAAATACTTTAATCTACCTATTATGACTTTCTATGTTCTGATAAACAATTTTAGTTTGATGAGTGGTTTCTGCTATTTTGTACTTAATGTCAACAAAAACTTATCTCAATAAAACCATGCAAATGTCATTCAATAAAATAAATTGATTAACAACATATTGTTAATTTTTACCTTAGCACTTTAAAGATGCTTTATCTGAGCAAACTGTACTTTTTAGAACACATTATATTAAATCTTTTTTTTTTCTTCTTTCTCTTCAGAAATTCAAGTTCTTTCCGTTTATCTTGAAGCTGTAACCATTCCTCCCATTAGACAGTAAACAGCAGAAGAAGCCAAGGCCAAAGCATAATAGGAAACTAATAAACAGAATTGTATCAGCTAACGTTGATAGCATGGGGCAGACTAAAATTCTGTAAAATGTGGAGAATATCCCATTACTGCTTTCAGCAGTTGAATTAGAGGTGACTGTGGCCCACGTTTCTTTGTAAGATGCTGTACACTCTCTTCACCTGCTGAGAGGTTGGATTTCATGACAGTTGTTGAGTAAACCCTGAAGGCTTTCAGGCTGGAGCTTTAGGGATTGTTGTATTTCTCATTCTTTGCTTTTGTTGAAACCATAATAAAGGCAGGTCTCAGCAGTGTGGGAGACACACACTGGGACGAGAATGGCTGTTAAGAGTTGTTTATTTTAACAATGAGTACACGAAGAATTTATACTTCAGATTTGTATCATTCAGAGTGTGTCATAAAATATATATAAATGGCCTAAAATAGTACAAGTTATTGAAAATACGTAGTCTATTGGCTTGTTGGGTAAGTGTACAGATTTCCTTCTAGGAGATAGAAAGGAGTGACTTAGGTATACTTAGGTATGACTATTGTAGGACATATCCATCTCTCAAGAATGTACAAATGGGGTCTACCCATACAGACACAAGTGAAGCGTAAGATGAAAATATGGGCATATAAATATTTTTTTTTGTGACAAAACCATGTTAATGTGACCCAGATTAGCATGGGCCTCATGATCCTACTGTTTCAGTGTCCCAAATGCTGAGATTACAGGCATGTACCACTATGTCAAGCACAAATATATTTTAAGAACAGAAAACGTATGTTATAATTGCCAATTCCAATGTTATATTATGAAGGCATATTATATACAATATACACTGTATGATGAATGAATAAATATGAGATGATTAGGAGAAAGAACAATGTTGCTGTTGTTATGAGTGTAATAGCAGGATTAAATATGTTTATATAGTAAAATATGTTGTTGACATATATTCATATTCTGTTAATACTCATAGGTGTATTATAATTGAGATCTAAACTATGGTTGATGCAAGTTCTCTTGGATGTTTAAAGCAAGACAGAGCAGTTAGTAGAAGTTGTTAGTGAGCCTGCTCATGGTGAATAGACAGTCAGTGTGCAGGACTAGGAAACCTTGCTGTGCTCAAGGCTGAGGGAGCCATTCTGCAGCTGTAGCTACAAACAGCCCTCTGCACAGATCAACTCAGGTAGAATTGCTGTTTGGATGAACTCCAGGTTTACTTCTCAATCAACTAATTTTAAAGTACAAAGTGAATTATTCATAGCCACAGACCCACGCAGCCTGCACAGCATGTTTTATTCCTGAAGGCAGCAGTGTTGCTTGTCTGTCTATGTTATACCTAGAGGTGTGTACCCACACTTTTCATCTTCTTTCTACTCTATACAGTAGGGGAAAAAAACCTTCATTTCAAAATCATGTAGCTTGCAAATACTCTATTACTTCCTATGGGAATGACCTAACTCACAGCCAGTTAAAATATAAGTCTAAGACTGCACTCTTCAGTGGGTGTTACATGCACAGGGGTAAAATTTATGTGTATTGATTCAATCCATTAGAAGAAGTTTGGAAATTTTGGAAAGGCTCATAAGATTTTTTATCTATATCAAAGGAAAAATACATGTAATTACTTATGTTAAAAATCTGACTTTTTAATGACTTTATTTTTAATAGATTATGAATAAAAATATAGCTATAGACTTGAGAAAAATAAGATACCTCAATTATTAATCCATGTGCAATTAGTAGAGGCATAAATTTATTTCTAGTGTAGAAATTTATTTCTATACATATGGCTAGTGTGTAAAAAGTATAAATCCACAATGTTTACATAAAACTTGGCTATTAATGTATCAATGGATTATTAAGCCAGCACCTACTAGTTCAGGGATAAACTTATCAGTACTTTTTGGTTTATGAATGAGAACTTGATTATTTTTTAATTTTTAATCCACCATGACTTGGTGCTTTGGAAAGCATACTAAATATTATTGAAGAAAAAGAAGTAGAACATGTAAAATTAAAATCAAAATCTGTACAAAATGTATGTACAGATTCATACATACATACAAATATGTATAAATGAATGAAATTAGAGCACACAGGAAATAATAGAATGAATTTTCTGTATTTTAGTGTGTATGTCAAAGGTTAATAAGAAAAATTATTATCATATTCTTGAATCATCTACAATTGTACCTATAGAACAAGTTATGAGGGATCAGTGCTTAGGAATAATTGGCATTTTTGTTTGGCCACAGATAGGAAATAACAACAGCTCGATTAGGAATGGGTTTGATTTCAAGAGCTTCACCAAAAGGGGAAAAGGGAAACAAAATATTGCAGGAATCAGTCCCTATTCACAGATTAGATTTCAGTAGGATTAATGCAGAATAATTTGGCAATTTTTACTTTATATATACATATATATATATACATATATATGTGCGTGTGTGTGTATGTGTGTGTGTGAATAACTTAGTATGTCACATTAAAATTTTTTGTCTTAACTTCTGTGCTCTGTTCATGCATTCATGGCTATATGACTGAGTTTATGAGCTACTTGAAATTAATTAAAGCACAGTAGGGGTGAAAAAGCAGGTTTATTTATTTTTTTGTCCTTGTGATTATTGTTACTCCAGCACGTTGCAGTAATCTGTCATTTCCCTACGCATCGACTTTGGTGCTTCATCCAGCGGCCAAGGACTCCATGGGGTGGGCGGGGCTTCCCCTCATCTCTTGCCACTGCCTTACTGCATCTGTCATTTAATGTTTACTCCAACCTTTGAAGTTAAGAAAAAGTACCACAGTTTTTTATTCTGTTTTAAAACACTGTCTCCACATAAATATCATGTAGGGATTCTTTGATTCCATGTATCATTTCAGGTGGAACTCAATTTTAACGTTGAACACTGTCAGATTTAGGGTTACTCTTGCTGTGATGAAACACCATGACCTAGCGACTAAGGGAGGGAAGGGTTTATTTGGCTTACATTTCCTTATCACTCTTCATCATCAAAGTTGAGGGCAGGAGCTCACACAGTGCAGGAACCTGGAGGCCGGAGCTGATGCAGAGACCATGGAGGGTGCTGCTTGCTGGTTTGCTCACAGAACTTTCTTACAGAACGCAGGAGCACCAGCCCAGGAATAGCACCGTGGCTGGGGGCCTCCCCCATCAATCACTAACTAAGAAAGTGCCCTATCTGATGGAGACAGGTTCGTTTCTCTCTGATGACTCTAGCTTGTGTCAAACTGACAAAACTATCCAGCACAAACATAAACATGATCTGTTTTCTTCAGTGTGCAGCTTTTCATAGGAATACACTGATGGAACCAGTTGAACGACCGTGAATGTGAGCATATCTCCCACATTCTGATGTCTCACAGCATACTTTAAACGAGGGATTTCAAACCACATTTCTTTCCTTTTAGTATCATATTGAGGCTTATTTATCATTTCTTTTCTGCCTCCTTCCTTCCTTGCTTGCTTTTTTCTTTCCTGTTTTTATGAATGCCATATCTTCAGGTTCCTTGTGTGAGAACTTAGAGATTTTATTGCTTTGTGCAGCCTTTAAATTTCCTATAATTTTCAGAATTAAGTTCTCTTTTTTTTAAACAATTAACTATTTTAATCTTTACACTATAAAATAATTACAGCATGTCCCCCTTTGTTCTCCTCCCTTCAAACCTGCTCATGTGTTCTGCCCAACTTCTTAGCCTCTTTTACATAATTGTTGTTACAGACCAGTGTGTGTGTGTGTGTGTGTGTGTGTGTGTGTGTGTGTGTGTGTGTGTATTCCTAAACACAAAAGCGGCCTTCTCAGTTTGTTTATTTCTTTTATGCTTCCAGGGCTGACCGTTGGTTGGTGTTGAACTGAATAACCAGTTGGTTGCATTTCCCAAAGGAAGACTTCCTCCAACTACCAGCGTTCCTTGGTTGCCTGTGGTTCTATGTACAGAGCTGAAGTTTTGTGAGCTCACTCTGATCCATGTTAGCATGTCTATTTGCATCTTCCTCATTTAGATCATGCTTAGACAGTCATGTTGGTGAGACTTAATGAGTGTAGCCTCTGACATTCCTAGGAGATATGATTTCATAGCAAACTGTCTGATTTACAAGCTCTTATAAGCTTTCTATCCTCTCTTCTGCAATGATCTCTAAGCCCCAAGAACAGGATTACAGATGTATCAACTGGGACTGGGTTCCACAATTCTGCATTTTGATGAGTCGGGGTTTTCAGTAATACTGCACAAAGATGTTCCCTTGATGGGGGGGGGGGTGTGATTACACTTATCTATGAGCGTAAGAACAAATATTAAGAATGCAATTTTGATGTATGCTGGTTTATTAAAGTGGTTGGTGTAGGCTCTTCTCTAATATCCATGACTTTACAAGCCTAAGTAGCTGGCTAGGTTTCCATTACCATGCAGGATTTCATTCTTGTTTTGTGAGCATTGAAACCAAAAAGAGAACTGTTTGCTAACACCAAGGTATGCCTTCCAAACTGGACCTTTAGGTTTACCTTGCCATGCTGGTCATTGTTGTCCATAGTCCTCATAGCTGGAGAGGGTTGTAGGTTGCTTCTCCCCTTTAGAAGTCTACATGGCGCCTTCTTGTACCATGAAAGCTAGTCCTTAGGGGAGAGGCTTTCAATTGTGTTCCAACTGAGGGGCCTCTTGACTCTGTGACAGAAGTGCACAGTATGCTCAAAACTAGGGACTTACCTTCTTCCTCTAGGAGCTGGGGCAATTTTTGGTAATGCCAATAAATGATACTGTTTTGGGACTCTCTTGGACAACTCTGACCAATGACTCAAAAGAGAGCTTCTCATGTCTGGTGTTGGGGACTTTGTTAAATGGTCTTTGGTTCCTCAAAGGATCATGGTCATCCTAAATACAAAAATTTGTTTTAAATTTTATATATATATATATATATATATATATATATATATATGTATTATAGGTATAATATATGACTTTTTCAGACATCCTTTTTTTTTCTTTTTAGCTCTACTTTTTTGTTTATCTTCATCCTCTCTAATTGGACAGCCATCTTTTTTTCACTTTTCCCTCTTTAAAACACTTATACTCTGCTGTTGTAATATTGTTTCCCTTCCTCCAACCTCTGCAATGGTCCTCTATTACTTTCCTAGTCTCAGCAGTTACTCCAATATTGTATTTACATCTGAAGATTTGGAGCAGATGAGAAAGAACATGGGATGTTTGTCTTTCTGATACTGGGTTACCTCATTCGGTGTAGTATTTTCTACTTTCATCCATTTACCTGCGAAGTTCATTGTTCCTTTTTTCTTAATGGCTAGATAGCATTTCAGAGTGTGAATTTACCATGTTTTCATTATGTATTTGCTGGTTAAAGAGCATAGGTTTATTCTCTTTCTTTGATATTGTGTGAGACTGGCATGGTTCTTTATCATCCTAATGGGGCTCCTTAATTTTTTCTCTTAATAAATTATCTTTAAGCTTAATTATCAACTTTATTGGACTGAGAAACATCTACATTATAAAGTACACCACTGTGTCCTCCTGCTACTGTTCACTGTCCCATGTCTTCCATGTTCTTGATTTCTTCCTTTTAATTTTTGCCTTACCCTTCTGTTTTGTGTACTTTGTCAGAATCTGTGGGAAGTGGGAGGAAGAAAGTACATAGAGATTGTAGTGTGTTGGCCAACTTTAGTCCTCTGACCAGGCACCCAAGAAAGCAACACTCAGTGAGGATGCATTTATTTTGGCTTATGATGTCAAAGATCTCATTCCACAGCTGGCTGGCTCCATTGCTTTTGAGACTTCATTAATTCAGAAGCAAAAATTAGAAAAACATGTTAGATGACCATTTGATACCACAGTGCAGACAGAAAGCAAGGAGAAATAAAGGCAGCAGGGCAAGTTACAATCTTCAAGGAAAAGCCAACCTGACCCCTTCATCCATTTATTTTCAGCTTCTTAATAATCACTGCAAACTCATCAACTGATTAGCTCACTAATGAATTATTGTCCAAATCGTACAGTCCAATCACTTAACAGTTTTGATAGTCGGAGAAGAGTTTTTAATGCACAAATCTATGAAACACAGCATCTCGTAATATAGAAAGTTATCTAGTCTACTGATATCTAGTGAAATTTCCAACTTGGAAAACTAACGCACACATACTTGAGGTCTTTAGTCATGAGCAAGAATATTTTCTTTCTTTCTTTTTTTTTCGTTTTTTGAAACAGGGTTTCTCCGTGCAGTTTTGATGCCTGTTCTGGATCTTGCTCTGTAGAACAGGCTGGCTTCAAATTCACAGAGATCCACCTGGCTGTGCCTCCCAAGTGCTGGGATTAAAGGCATGCACCACCACTACCTGGCTGAATATTTTCTTGAATAATTTCTAATCTTTCTGTTTTACCCATATTAAATAAATAAAACATGTATCTAACAAAAATACTAGAGAAATCAAATATAATTTATATTATATAAAATGTATCTAATTATTCTGCTTTTGTATTATGAGATAAAAAGTATGTAAGAGGCAATAGCTTTAAAATAAGCAATGTTGGAAGAATAAATTGTTTATATTTAATTTCATCCATCTTTGCATGTAATAAGATAATGTTAATGAAGTTTTTATACCAGTGCAATAAAGTGTACTGATTTTATGAGACTCCAGCTAATTAGTGACTGCCAAAGTATTTTCAAAGTTTAATTGTTTTGTATTAATTTACTTTGTATAGTTGCTAAATGACAATTCTGTAATCAACAACACATGCTTTGAAGTTTCAGCATTGTAATGTAGAGTCTGTAAGAACTTTGACACCTGCCAGAATCACTTGATTCTCCTTTATACAATTGCACACAAAGTATGCACCACATAAATCTATGATGAATAGGAAATAATTTAGTTAAATATGATATAGACTGAATGTTCTTATTTTACTTTCTAGTCCCATTTAGGCCCTTGAGAATGACTGCAAAGAAAATTATTTCCCCTAAAATTATTTAGTTAATGACTTTGAAATGTCATCATAATTATAACATTATGTCTTCAATATATTTTCATTCATATATTTGTTATTACATTTGTCCTATGTAATTTTCTCACACCCTGTTTAGGCACATAAAATCTTGTCACTTAGTATTCACATACAATTACATAGATTCTTAAACCACAGTTATTTTTGTAAGTAATTATTTTTTAGAAATTACAATATGAAAGACAAATAGCTAAATGGTCTTATTAATAAAAAACCCAGAGCCAGATGTTGGAGTAAAAACTGAGAGATCAGGGAAGCAGAAAGAAGCCAGCCACTTTTTTACCCTAGGAAATCCTCAGCCTAAGAGAGACCTACTTCCTGTATACCCACGCCTATATGCCTTTCTGTCCCTGCCATCTCACTTCCTCTTTCTGCCCAGCTATGTCACTTTCTGTCTGTCTGTACAGACCTCCAGACCTCCATGGTTAGTGCTGGAATTAAAGGCATATGTCACAACACCTGGTTCTGTTCCCAGTGTGGCCTTGAACTCACAAAGATATGGATGGATCTCTGACTCCCAAATGATAAGATTAAAGGCATGTGCCACCATTGCCTGACTTCTATGTTTAATATAGTGCCTGGCTTTGTCCTCTGATTTTCAGATAAGCTTTATTGGGGTGCACAAATAAAATATCACCACAATAATATTATTAAAATATTTTACCCTTCCCTTTCCCCCCTACTTCAAGCCCTCTAACATACTCCTCCCAACTCTTCTTCAAATCCATGTCCTCTTTTTGCACAATATAACCTGGTTAGATTTTATATATAATATAATATTTAATTATTTTATTTTATCTTCGATATTGGATGATCCTGGACTTAAACACCTTAATGACATTTTTTCCTTTTGATTACATATAACCTAACTTCTTATATTTGTGCATTGTCTGTAAATACGTTTGAATATTGAGTATGTTTGTCAACTTTGGGCATTATGTGATGCAAAAAAAATTAGTCCAAAAAGAAAAATGCAGTGCAAATATTATGGAAGGGGGACCATTATTAAAATTCAGAATATCGCGCCGGGCGGTGGTGGCGCACGCCTTTAATCCCAGCACTCGGGAGGCAGAGCCAGGCGGATCTCCGTGAGTTCGAGGCCAGCCTGGACTACCAAGTGAGTTCCAGGAAAGGCGCAAAGCTACACAGAGAAACCCTGTCTCGAAAAACCAAAAAAAAAAAAAAAAAAAAAAAAAAATTCAGAATATCCCCTAATAACTTTACTAAAAATATAAATGAAAATGAATTCTGTACAAAACTCCTCCATACCAGAACACATATTAGGCAAAGTAAGTGGCATAAAATGTGGTGGATATATTTTTGCTTTCTGGTAGAACCTCCACAATGACTTCTAAATTGGCCATACCACTTTACACTCTTGTCAACAGTGAACAAAGTTAACCTTTCACTGTATCCATGCACATTTGTCATAATCATTATTTTTTTAAACCATAAATGTGGTGATATTTTATTTGTGATAAAATGTGATATTTTATTTGTATGTTAATAAATAAAGTTGCCTAGAGATCAGAAGTCCAAAGCCATTAAGCAGAAGTCTGGCGGTGGTAGCACACACCCTTAATCCGATCACATGGCAGGCAGAGTCTCTGTGTGTTCAAGGACACAGCCATGCGTGGTGACACAAACCTTTAATCCCAGAACCAACCATAGAGATCTGGAGGTCTGTATAGACAGGCAGTGATGAGGAAGTCATGTGGCTGGGCTTAGAGCCAATGAGAAGGCAGAACAAAAAGGCAATAAAAGCGCAAGTCAGGCAGGAAGAAACTCTCTCTGGGGAAGCTACTGCTGGTGGTAAACTAAAGCTAGTCATGGCTATTGCTCTGATCTCTTTGACTATTTCCTCTGTGTTTAGCTCTGTGTTTCTTATTTACTAAGACTGTTTAGAAATTTGTCTACACATAGTTACTCTTGCTGGAGAAAGAGAATTTCTTAAAGAATTTCAAGATGGTATTTCATTGGGGTCTAAGGATACTGAACATTAAATATATGTATATATATTTAATATATATATGAGTATATATATTATATATATTATATATGTATATATACATCAGCCACCCCTATTTCACCTTTTGAGAAATTTCTGTTAACTTCATGCATTGATTTTAAATTGAGTTGTTTATTTTATTAATGTTTAAGTTTTTTTTTTATTTCTTCACATATTCTAGATAGTAACTCACTTTCACATGTATAGCTTGTAAAGATTTTTTTCTCATTATGTATGCTGCCTCTTCTTTCAAATAATGTTGTCTGTTACTATATTTCACATTCATGAGGTCTCATTTATAAATTGTTGTTTAATGTCTGCACTATTGGGGTCCTTTTCAGAAAGTTCTTTTCTGTGCCAATAACTTCAAATGTTACCTTTACTTTCTCCTTTTTCAAATTCAGGGTATCAACTCTCATGTAGATGTTCTGATTTATTTGGAGTTGACTTTGTACAGGTGAAAAATAAGGATCTGGTTTCATTCTTCTACATCCAGAAATTCTAGCTTAGCAGCATCATTTGTTGGAGATACTTTCTCCAATATGTATGTTTTTATATTTTTTTTGTGAAAAACAAGGTGGCTATAGGTGTGGGGGCTTATATGCGTGTTCTCAGTTCTATTCCATTGATTTAAATATTTGATTTTATGAAATACAATGTTATTCTATTATTATATTTCTGCAATGCATCTGAAAACTGGGGTGGTGATATTTTCAGCCATGTTTTTATTGTAGAGGATTATTTTGTCTATTCAGGATCTTTGTTTTTCCTTGTTAAATTTCACCTTTTTTTCAATTACTATGAACAGATGAATTAGAATTTTAGTATGAAAAAAAAGTGAGACATTCCTCTTCCTTTAAAAAACAGAATATGTTGAGGTGCCACAAAATTTATCACATTTTCAATTTTAAGAATATATGAAGTATTTCTTTAAAGAAAAGGTATCATGAAGTTGATTATTTTAGATATAGGCAAAATAGATACAGGGTATATAAATAGGAAAGGAATCCATCACTAGGTAATGATGAAATAGATGTATTTGTGTTCAGAGTTAGACAGGGAGCTTTGCCCAATTTGAACTTATACTTAGTATTCTGCAAGTAAGAATTTATTATGAATACTCTCTCAGACTCTTAGCTACAGTAGGGTGGCATTAACAAGTAATGTAGGTGATGAAGACCAAATTAACATGCTAGACAGTTTTATTAAATTGGTCCGTGTTTGTCTTCAATATTTTCACTCGAAAGAAACTCATCTGTTTAGTTACTTCAGCTAATACATCGGTATAATTAGGACTGAGCTTTAACAAGTACACTAATGCCCAATGCTTTGAGTTTAATTTGACCAATTAAGTCTTTAGTTAAATAAACTGTTATCATTTAGCTAAAAGACACATTAAGCTGGGAGACTAATGAAGCAGGCCAAGTGTCATGACAAATGACTGCTTTTGTTGCACTGCAAATTTGAAAACTTTCCATATCTGCATAGTAAAGATAGAAAAGCAGTTAATAGATCTTATTCCTAGTTTGGAACTAAATGGCAAGATACAGTTGCAGAAATTTCTATTTTGTTTTACTCAACTAAATGTTGATATTTTAACATAAGAGTTACTCTACAAAACAGTAAATGACTATGTGTCATTAAGGTACTAGGAAATGAGGAATAATTGGTTCATTATTTATATTTACTAGCTTTTATAAATACCAAGTAAGTTTAAAGAAACCCTAGTTTTTGTTCAAATGGATTAGTTAATTGACTTTAAATTAACATGTAGAGTAGTTTAAAAATTTGTTCAGTTGATTCCTTATAAATAAAAAAGCACAGGGACAAATAGCCACACTAGTGGAAACACATGAACTATGAACCAATAGCTAAGGAGCCCCCATGGAACTGGACCAGGCCCTCTGGATAAGTGAGACAGTTGATTAGCTTGAACTATCTAGGAGGCCCCCAGGCAGTGGGACCGGGACCTGTCCTTAGTGCATGAGTCAGCTTTTTGGAACCTAGGGCCTATGCTGAGACATTTTTCTTAGCCTTGGTATAGGGAGGAGGGGACTGGACCTGCCTCAACTGAATCTACCAGGCTGAGCTGAATCCCCAGGGGAGACCTAGCCTTGGAGGAGGTGGGAATGGGGGGGTGGAATGGGGAGAAGGCTGGGGGGTGGGAGGAGGGAGGACAGGGGAATCCATGGCTGATATGTAAAATTAAATTAATTATAAAATAAAATAATAATTAAAAAATAAAAATAAAAAATCACAGCTGCCCCAGTTGCTGGCCAGCAGGGAAGACTCCTGTGGGCAGGCTTCCCCATCAAGACTCCCCATCTGATGCTGCAGTCACAAGACCCACTCCCTACCCCGAAACCCATCCATTGCCCTGCAACCTCAGTGGCTTACTGAGATAGAATAGGAGAGCTCTGATTGAACCAAGAGGTGAGTGACTCTTCTCCTACCCAGAGAGTCCTGCCTCTAGGACCTCAGCTCTGAGACACAAACTGTGATCCACCCCCATCGCCATACATCCCTGCCCCAGTTGCAGGGCCAGCAGGGAACTCCTACAGACATGCTTCCCCACCAACATCCCCCATTCTAACCTGCAATCTATAAGACCTACTCCCTATCTCATACCTACCCATCTCCCTGAGACACAGAATCTGCCAGCTCTAAACTGGACCCAGAGATGAGTAAACTTTCTACCACCCAGAGAGTCCTAACTCTAGGACCTAGTCCCTGAGGCACAACCTGTGCCCCTGTGGGGGGATCCATAACAGCTTGACCACACAGCTGCCAGGAAAGGCTCAGAAGCTCAGAAAGACCTGGATCTAGGAAAAAACCATAAGATGACCCCACCCAGGAAGGCCTGCGTGTAAAGGGAAAGACCTGACATACCAAACATTCACTATACCCCTAGACAAATGTCAGCCAATCAGTGTCCTGAACATTGGAAATACCCTCACCCCAACCTCTGTTATGATAAAAACAAACTTCATCATGCCTGAGCTCTCTGCTCTCTGTTCAACCTGCTGCATCAGACAGAGTCCAAGCTCTGAGCTTGAAAGATAAAGGCTCTTTGCTTTTACATAAGTGATTCTGTCTCCATGGTGGTCTTTTGGAGGTCCCTGCAATCTAGGCATAACACCTCCTATTCCCCAGTCATTGCTACCCCAGTTGCAGGCCACCAGGGAAGACTCCTGTGGGCATGCTTCCCTACAAATACCCACCCCTCCCCATTTGATCATGCAACCTACAAGATTCAGTTCTAACCCAAACCTGAAAGCTCTGGAACAAGAAGAAGCAAAGTCACCCAGGAGGAATAGATGCCAGGAAATAATCAAATTGAGGTCTGTAATCAGTAAAATGGTACAAAGAATCAATGAAACAAAGAGTTGGTTCTTTAAAAAGAGGGGCTTGGACCTGCCTCAACTGAATGTACCAGGTTCTGCTGACTCCCCATTGGAGGCCTTACCTTGTCTGAGGAGGGAATGAGGGGTGGGAGGAGGGAAGAGAGGGGGATATGTGGTTGGAATGCAAAGTGAATAAAATAATGTATTAATTTAAATAAAAAATATCAAAAAAATAACAATAAGATCTACATATTAAGTACTTTTTCACAATAATATTTATATGACATCAAATATTAAATTCTAGTTTAAAAAGTTATAGAATCAATTGTGAGCCAATAACTCCGTGAGTTTCTGAATCATCACCCCATATTTCCTTTTCCTATGATATGGAACATTTCATTTAAAAAAATATGTGTATGTTTAAAAAAATTCATACACAGTCAGATGAACAAAGATTAAACAAACATGTTTATCTTTAAAGAAGATGTCCCAATGTCCAACAATTAGATGTAAAAGCACTCCAGTGTCACTAAGCAAAGAAAGAGGCAAACAGTAGCTCATGTGGCCTCTGAACGGTAGGCCCATTATTGGTGGTAATGCCAACAGTACAGCTCCTGTGAAAAACAATATAGGAATCCCCCTAAAAGTTAAAAATAAAACTGCCTGATACTCCAGTAACCCATTCTGAATATTTATGCAACGGAAAGGACACTAGGAGCCCCAAAAGATGTTGACTGTAGTTAAAGTTTTCCTGCCTGGCCCACAGTCAGGACAAATCTTTGTCACCCACCAGTCCCACAGCCACTTTTATCCAAGCAGTGTGTAGCCCAGAAACCTCTTTTTTTGTTTTGTACTAGCAAAGGCTAAATCTACCACACAGCTTAATGTGCCACTTGCAGAGGCCTCATTCCCACCATACGGCGGCAGGTCTAGTGCACATGCTAGGAACCTGCCAGTAGCTCAAACCGGCAGCTGCCGCTCATTTGAGAGAGACAATTAGGAAGCTGTTTTTAGCTCCATTTTAGAAATTTTTCTCAGGTTTTATGTGGAAACTCTTGCCCCACGTTGGGCGCCATTGTAGCTAAAGTTTTCCTGCCTGGCCCACAGTCAGGACAAATCCTTGTCACCCGCCAGTCCCACAGCCGCTTAGAATGAACCAAGTAAACACAGAGACTTATATTGCTTACAAACTGTATGGCCGTGGCAGTCTTCTTGCTAACTGTTCTTACAGCTTAAATTAATCCATTTCTATAAATCTATACCTTGCCACGTGGTTCGTGGCTTACCGACATCTTCACATGCTGTTTGTCATCATGGCCACTGGCAGTGTCTCGGACTCAGTCTTCCACTTCCCAGCTTTATTCTCCTCCTTGTCCCGCCTATACATCCTGCCTGGCCACTGGCCAATCAGTGATTTATTTATTGACCAATCAGCAACACACTTGACATACAGACCATCCCACAGCAGTTGACAATACTTTTGTCATTGGAGCAAGATTCACAATAAGCAACATGTACAACCAACCTAATGTCCATCAGCACAGAAGAGTAGAGAAGGGAAGTGTCATTTATACACGCAATGGTTCACTATCTAATCCTACAAATGAAGAGATTTCTGCAATGTACAGCCACTTGAATGAACCTTATGAATATTACAATAAATGTGTTAATAATAGGAGGCCCAATACTACACATGCACACACACACACATGCACACACACATATACAACTTGGAGGTATATATATGTGTGTGCATATATATATGTATGCACACACATATATAAATATATATAATGTATATAAATGCATATAAGGTAGTCAGATATTTTGATTATTAAGAAAATTTTCATTCATTTTACATACCAATCAAAGATCCCCCTCTTCTCTCCTCCCACCCCTCTCTAGCCCCCCCAACCCACCTCCCATTACCTCCTACAAGAAGGTAAGGCCTCCCATAGGGAGGTACATTTAGTAGAGGCAGGTATTTGAATTAAACAGTAGAATGGTGATTTCCTGGGTCTATGAAGGAAGAAATAACATGAAATTTCATTCAAGGGATGTTCTTAACTGTAAATATTAGTCATAAAATATGGTTTGAAATTTGTTGAGGATGGTTTTTCTTTGCTGTGTGTGTGTTTTCATACGGTGGGGGAGGAGTGCATGTTCATGGGGATGCACTTGAGTGTGCTGGCAAAGGTGAATATAAAGTGTCTCCTCTACCTCTCTCATCCTTGTTTGTTTGACAGGTTCTTCCATTAGTGTGGATCCTTGGATTGAACTCAAGTCCTTATGCTTAAACCGCAAAACACTGTGCCAGGTGAAACACCTTCTCCCTCTTTGGAATAAAATCTCACCCCATGGGAGAGGGAGAGGGGGAGGAAGGATTTCAGGAGCCAGCAGGGTCGAGGACACCATGAGAACACAGCCCACAGAATCAACTAGGCTTGGTTCATAGGGACTCACAGAGACTGAAGTGGCACTCATGTCTGCGTGGCTCTGCACTAGGTCCTCTGCATGTGTGTTACATTGTGTAGCTTGTTCTTCTTATGGGATTCCTACCAGTGGGAGTGGGGGCTGTCTCTGACTCTTTTGCCGGCTCTTGGGACCCATTTCCTCCTAATGGGTTGCCTCTTCCAGCCTTAATATGAGGGTTTGTGCCTAATGGAAAAGTTAAACAATTTCTAAGATCATAACTTGATTGTTATTCATTATAATAGGCCAACTAACTATTCAGAAATCTTTAGATAAAGTATTATAGTCATAATAAATTTTAATCAAAATTTTGTCATATTATAAATATATGACATTGTTTGAATTTTTCAGAGTGATTTTTAAAAAATACAAATAGAGGAATAATGTAACTACATTTGTAACTGAAGCAAGTTTTATGGAAAATCAGAATATTCTCCAAACTTGGTAAATTTCAATGATGATTTAGAATACGGTAATATATCCATTTTGCTCTCTAGGAATGTCAAACTGATTAAGGTCTTAAATATTCATGAAAACTACATTTAAGTTTCATTTATAGGTAAATAATCACTATTTTACTTCTAGTTACAATGTGTCTTAAACAGAAAATAAAATGAGTCAAAAAGTAGCTTTCAGTTAACAAAACATGGTAGATATATTTGGAAGTATATTCTAAGTTATCTTCTCTCAGAGAAATCTGTGATTATATTCACTGATTTATATCCATTATATCCATGAAACAGTGGAAATATTTCTATTTATTGTCATAAGTTATAATGTATTCTTAATTTCTCCCAAACATAGCTGAAATAAGTTGTTCATGATGAAATCATTCATGAAAGGCTAATTGATATGTTTCCCTTTAAAACAATCACACAAAAATGTGTTTTAAAGAATAAAAATATTAAAATGGAAGTATTTGGTTCTGAAATAATATCTAAATATTTCAAACTTATCAGATATATTTATTCAGACAAAACATCTTAAAGTGAACAGCAAGAATATTACTGAGACCATATTTTAGCTGTTGTCCTAATTGTACATAAATATATATATGTATGTATTAGTACATTTTAATACATCTGTTTTTAATTTCAATTAATGATATAACTAATATAACATGTAATGTGCTTAGTTAAAATGTGACATTAAATATTACAAAGAGAATAATAAATGTAAAGAATATCCAATGTTATATGAATGACAGTACTTTTGTCCTTCCAAAGACCCAATTTAAGGAGTCGTCATTTCCCTCTTTGAAAGCATTTATTTGGGGGGTTGGTAGTGTAGTTAGCTTTATCAATGTGTTAGCTATAGCATTATAGACAATTAATATTTTTCAATCCTTATAAAATTTTATGATGAGAGAGAACAAGAGAATAGTGGAGATTGTTAAATTAACTTCATGCAGGCTTTCTGTGGAATTATGAGGTAGCAGTAGCATGATGAAAGCATGTTTACATATCTACTACTAGAATCTCTCATATACTCCATGAAGAAGAGAGCATAGCACTGTAGATCGCAAAGTTGTATGTGAAAGAAAATTAGTAAAACCAGGAATGCATATGTGGCCCTGCATTGTACAGTAATATATAATAGAATTCATTAGATTTAGATATCAACAAAGATAAAGAATGAAATATAAAACAATGTTAGGAGTACTAGTTAAGTAAAATTGTGTCTGCTGTTTTTAGAGTGTATATTTGTAAGTCAATTTGCACAGTGCAGCCTGGATACAGAGAGAGAGAGAGAGAGAGAGAGAGAGAGAGAGAGAGAGAGAGAGAGAGAGAGAGAGAGCGCTTTCGTGACAATAATTCTTGGACCATTCCCCTCATAGTTAGCAATATGAATCAGAAATTTGAAAGATTTGGTTCAGTTTTTCTTCCTTGTGTAAACTTCATCTTCAAACTAAATAAATATTATCTTAATGCTACCACAAACTAATGAAATATAAAACATGTTAAAGTTCAAGTTTAGTTTATGTTGCTTCATGACAAATAATCCAACATGTAAAAAATATCTCTATATTTTATAAAGGCATTACATTTACTCATTTTCCACTTACCAAATAAAAACACGTTTAAGTGCATGCACAATATAATTAAATAGAATGCATTGGGAAACTTGATTATCTAATTGTTACCTAAATGGATTATGAACATGAAAGTGGTCTAAGCACAGTCTCTAAGTCAAGTTAAATGATGTTGAAATCTATTTTTAAATACAGAGAGTTTAATTCAGTATATACTGCTTTGTAAAATCAAGTGTCTTTTCCGTCAGGGATGTACATCTTCATAGAAGCCAAATAAAAATATGAAGACATACGTACTTCACACGAGGGCAAAATTATATGAACCTTTAACAACGTAGTACTTGGGGAAAAAAGAGTTGATCTGTTTTCCAGTTGCTTTGTATTTCTACATGATTAAGTAGCAAAATAACATTTATATGAAGCTTTGTTGTGAAGGAAATTAGCCCTAAATATATTCTAATTTCACAGCAGTTAGTATGAATACACATTATAGAAGATAATCCCTGGGCTAAGCGCAAGTTTCTAATTTTGATTATTGTCTAAATGTTACTATGGTCAAGTGAAAAATGGATTTAGTCTCAAGCCTTATAAAAAATGACAATTTCTTTTTTTTTTTTTTTAAATTTATTTTAATTTATTTTGCAATACAATTCAGTTCTACATATCGGTCACGGATTCCCTTGTTCTCCCCCTCCCGCCCCCCTCACCTTCCCCCCAACCCCCCCCCATTCCCACCTCCTGACAAAAGTGATTTTAAATGGAAACAGCATTGCCTCCCCAGGATCCTATCCCTGACCAAGAAAAGCTTCCGTGGCCAGAGATACTGTGAGAATAGTGACTAGGGAAGGAATTTACTAATTCCATATAATTTATAAGAACAGAATAAGAAAACTACAGGGGGAGGAACACATGGACAGAAGCATTACCGTGAAGCAGGGTAACAGGGTAGAGAAGGAGAATAAAACAAAACAGTCTACAGTCCATAGCAAGAGAGATTATTACTCTCTGAGAAGTGAGAACTAACAGAGAACAATGCATCATGAAGGAAGACCTACCAATGAGAAACATGGAGCATTTAAAGCAGAATGTACATCACCATGGCTGCTTTACTTGCAATGTGATCAGTTGACAGGAGATAAGACTAAATTTTGAGGGTACCAGTGCATCATATTGTTAAGCAATTCAAAACACAAACAAACAACAACAATAAAATCTAAATAAAAAAGAAAAAAAATTCTTCCATTTCTCTGTCATTGGGCGATCCCCGTGTCTTTCTTGGGGTCCTGTTTTCCAGGTAGCCTCCCTGGTGATGTGAGTAGCAGTCCAGTCATCCTTGTTCCACATCTAGTATCCTCCTATGAGTGAGTACATACCATGTTTGTCTTTCTGAGTCTGGGTTACCTCACTCAGGATGACTTTTTTCTAGATCCATTCATTTGTCTGCAAACCTCATGATGTCATTGTTTTTCTCTGCTGAGTAGTATTCCATTGTGTATATGTACCACATTTTGTTTATCCATTCTTCAGTTGAAGGACATCTAGGTTGTTTCCATGTTCTGGCTATTACAAACAATGCTGATATGAACATAGCTGAACAAGTGCTCTTGTGGTGTGGTTGAGCATTCCTTGGGTATATGCCCAAGAGTGGTATAGCTGGATCTTTGGGGAGATGGATTCCCAATTTTCTAAGAAAGCGCCATATTGATTTCCAAAGTGGTTGTACAAGCTTGCATTCCCACCAGCAGTGGAGGAGAGTTCCCCTAGCTCCACATCCTCTCCAGCATAAGCTGTCTTCAGTGTTTTTGATCTTAGCCATTCTGACAGGTGTAAGGTGGTATCTGAGTGGGGGTAGTGAAGGGCGAGGGTCGAGGGAAAGAGAACTTGGGGGAGCGGGAGATCCCAGCTGGATCAACAACAGAGAGAGAGAACAAGGAATAGGAGACCATGGTAAATGAAGACCACATGAGAATAGGAAGAAGCAAAGTACTAGAGAGGCCCACAGAAATCCACAAAGATACCCCCACAACAGACTGCTGGCAATGGTCGAGATACAGCCCGAACTGACCTACTCTGGTGATGGGATGGCCAAACACCCTAATTGTCATGCTAGAAACCCCATCCAACTACTGAGGGATCTGGATGCAGAGATCCATGGCTCGGCCCCGGGTGGATCTCTGGGAGTCCAATTAGCGACAATGAGGAGGGTTTATATGAGCGAGAATTGTTGAGACCAAGGTTGGATAAAGCACAGGGACAAATAGCCAAACGAATGGAAACACATGAACTATGAACCAATGGCTGAGGGATCACCAACTGGATCAGGCCCTCTGAATGGGTGAGACAGTTGATTGGCCTGATCTGTTTGGGAGGCATCCAGGCAGTGGTACCAGGTCCTGTGCTCAATGCATGAATCGGCTGTTTGAAACCTGCAGGATCGCTTGGCTTGGCCTGGGAGGAGGGGACTGGACCTACCTGGACTGAATCTACCAGGTTGATCTCAGTCTTCGGGGGAGGCTTTGCCCTGGAGGAGATGGGAATGGGGGGTGGGCTGGGGGGAAGGTGAGGGGGGCGGGAGGGCAGAGAACAAGGGAATCCATAGCTGATATATAGAACTGAATTGTATTGCAAAATAAAAATAAAAAAATAAAAAAATAAAATAAAAAAAAAAGAAAAAGAAATTAAGTTAAGCCTCATGGCCTATACCAGGCTTATAATATAGGCTACTTGGTAGTTCAAGGTAGCTTGGTTTCAAATAAAAATGGAGAGCAATGATTTGAAGTATAGCTCAGTAGTAAAGTCCTTGCCTTCAAGCATGAGTTAATTGTTCATGTTAATTTCTTTTCCCCAGTAAGGGGAAAATGGGAGAGACAAAAATCTCAATGAATATCACAATTCAGATGATGAAGATATTACAAGTGAGAAAATATCAAATAGATAGACATGATTTAAAATATAGCTTATAATTGTGACAATGACTTAGGGGTTGTTTGAGGTGTTGTTTGAATGAAATGCATCCTGAGTAAATTCTACTTGTTTAATGATTTCCAATCAATATCTATCAAATGAATGGTAACATTGAATATATTAATATGGAGTGAAGATGTTATGTAGACATTTATAACAACGTATTTGGTTATAAACAAGGTTGTGTTTTGTGGCAGGAAGTTTGGTCGTTTTGCATGGGGTAGTTTGTTTAACACAAGGGAAAGGAAAGTGTGAGAGATTTTAATCTGGAGAGATGATTTGCTAGGATGAAATATCAATGTTAAAAGGAGGTGTGAGTGCTTAGGATGATTAAGATGCTTAAGGAATTAATCGTGATTAGGCTCAGTAATTATAGATGCAAGAAAACATGTTCTAAGCCTGCTAGGATCGATAGAAAAATGTAAAATACCAGTCATTGCGTTGACATATGGAAATGAGATGTATGTGCATGGAAACCACACATTACTGTAGAAAACCAGGAGCATTTCAGTCATTGGAGAACTCTGGATCTTCTAAAGGGAAACAGTTCAATGAGGGAAAAGGACAAGGGGACTGCAAGGAGAGCTGTTATTACCGGTGGTCGTTATGACAACATGGGGAGCAAAAGAGAGGGTTCAGTAGCAACTGAAAACTAAAATTTGATAATGAAAGCTGCCTTTGTTTTATTTTTTGTTCCAGTTAATATTAGAATACAAATCATTTGCATGTATGTGTCCTGGAGTCAATGTGTGACTATCCCCAGGAGTGCGAACTCTGGGTTAGAGATGCTAGGGCCCACAAGGAGCTCCTTTTTGTGTAAATGTTTTTCATGCACAGACAAATCACTTCTCACTCACTCTGGACTCTCATTTGCCTATGGTAAGTCAGTTGCTGTTAGGGCAGAAGTATCATGATAAGAATGGGGGCTAACCATAGGATTACTAGTAGCTGAATTAGGCACATACAAAACACAGGTTACAAAGAAAATAATGATCTCAAACACTCCTATCTGCCCGGAGAGTTTGGAGTATTCACTCATCTCCTCTGTCTTCAGAGTTTATGATGAGATATCCTGTTTATCTCCCTCTAATGGTGTTTTGTGCCTCTAATTATATTTACTCTTGTCTGTTTTCTTCAGATGATCAACTTTATTGATGCTTTCAAATGATCATCTTGGTTTTTTGCTCAATTTTGTTCATTGTTTTCCCCAATTATATGTAATTGGTTGCTGCTAGTGTCCTTATCATTTTCTTCAATCTTGTTTTGGATTTACTTTGGTTTTATATTTCTAGTTTCATGGGGTAAAGTAGCAGAACATTTTGAAAGAAACATTAAGATTTTTTTCTTCAAACATATTATTTCTTAAGTTCAATAGAAAATAAGGACATCTGAAAAATTCATAAGGAACCATACCATTAACTATTTCTCTTTAAAAAAAACTGCAATACACATAATTCAGTGTGTAATTACATGCATATGGAAAAAAGATGTTAAGAAACAGAGGATTTGCCATCATGACTGTGTACCGGAAATTTTCACCAAGAGGACTACCTAAGCATGAGCTGCACAAGAACAACAGCAGTCACGCCAAATGAATTTGGGAAAGCCCAGGAGGCCTCAACCATACACAAAAATAATGGCTGGTAACTGAGAAATGCTGAGAGCGGGAAAGATGATCTTCTCCAGGGAAGAGTGCATCGATTTTCTTTCCAGTGCCAGATGGTCAGTCCTGAATGCAGGCATATAAGCAGCACTGTACAGACTGAACAGGGTATATTTAGCAATATATCTGTACATATACATACATACATACATATATATATATATATATTATATATATGTATATATGCTTATCACAGGAATAGGTGAAAGGGGAGGCTGTGTATTTGGGGAAGAGAAAGGAAAAGTGAATAGGAGGACTTGAAGGAAGGAGGGGAAATGATGTTATTATATTGTGATATCAAAACTAAAAGAAAAAAAGAAAATCATCTACAATTTCACAATACTATTGTTAAGGTGATAATTGCCTAGAAGTGTGAATGCCAAAACTTTTACATGTTAGTATTTAAGTTGATGTGTCCAGGTAATATTAAACCAATTTCAGTTCATAAAATGCTCCATTTAATTTTATAGAATTAAGCTTTTATTCAATTAGCCATGAATTTTAAGTAAAATATGAATGTATACAAAGCTATTTGCATAAAGCAAAGGTGCATATAGAATAGCAGAAAATTATTTTGTTCCATACCTTGGATAACTGTTCATCATAGTTATAAAATGGTGGATGTGAAACCAAAATGTCTGTCAATTGGAGGTAGACATAGACTGTGAAAATAAAGCTGGGTGTGCTCGATCACATCTAGAAGCACATCTTTGCAAAAGGACTGTCACTAGTTCTAGGTAGGTCTGAGCTACATACTGAGTTCCACACCACTTTGGTTCACTTAATACTGATGTTCCAATATTCAATTTCATAGTATACAAAAAAAATGGAAATATAGATTACTTTTAGATTAGCATTTTAATAGATTTTATTGTATTCTGTCATTGGCCAAGATCTATCAAAGGTAGGTTTATCTCATAGAAGGGATATGCACTATATGGAGAAATGTAATGACAAAAAGACATAATGATCAAATGTTGAAACCTTCAGTTGAAATAATTAAACTTAAAAACATTATTTAAACACTTACTGGTCTACCATAGAAAACGTTCTTTGTCCAAGGGAAGTTTTCAGAAGGGTCCTATTGTTTTACATACTCCACTATTTCCTTTCCTCCTTAAATCAGTTACTTGCTTCATTTTCTTCTTTCCACCTCACTTATCCAGTTTTGTTTCTGTTTCCCATTTTTCTTTTCATTGTACATTCTAGTGTTGTTTTCTGTTATAATTGCTTCTGTCCAGAGTGTCTTGTCATTAAGCAGAAATGAAGATTTGCAGCTGACAGAAATGTAAGGAAAGCAAATTAAATAATACGTTGTTACAAGCCATTCAGAAACAGCTATTATCACGTGCATGT
Organism: Peromyscus californicus insignis; assembly: GCF_007827085.1. Taxonomy (NCBI): domain Eukaryota; kingdom Metazoa; phylum Chordata; class Mammalia; order Rodentia; family Cricetidae; genus Peromyscus; species Peromyscus californicus. The sequence continues at coordinate 6,016,800 of NW_026294514.1, read as the reverse complement.
GAGAGATGAAGAGACGGGAAAGGCAGGGAGAAAGAGAAAAGAGGGAAGGGGGGGAGACAGAGAGAAAAGAGGTAGAGATAGAGACAGAGAGGAGAATGGTATTTAGCATTAAAGGTGTTGTGGAGAACCAGGGGATACAGACTAAGAGAAATATAGGTTCATTGACTATATTTTGCTATGTCACTTTTTAACTTACTTTCTAAAATTATGTTTGATTCTGTGGAGATATTATAAGGATTAATAAAAGTTCCCTAATAAAATATTTATCACATGCATCAGACTTCAGTTTCTTCATAGATATCAGAAGGTAAGCCATAAATTTTCCTTATCGTCGTACAACACTGCTTTTAAAACTGTTTTTCCTGTGATTTCCCACACACCCATACAAGATTGACATTGCAAACTCAGAAAGACAATCAAGATGAATTATCTTCTTCTTGTTGCCAGTGACAAAACTCCAAGGAGACATTCATTTCTAAACTTGAACATTCTCTAGTGAATTAACATCTGTTAAACTTAAACATTCTCAGGTGACATGTGAATAGATTATCAATTCCTTCAGTATGACAGCTGTCTTCTTAATTGGGAGAAGTGCTGTGGAAATGTCAGGCAAATTTTCTACCTGAGCGGTAATACAAAAACATCCCCCTGTTGGATAATCATTGTTTAACCACCAAACAAGTAGATTTGTTGCATTTTATAAATCAACATGTAACATTTTTATTTATAGACAGAGTATTTCTATATTCTATATTAGAAGTCAAAAATAGAGAAAATATTACAATTAATGCTTATATTTGCTTTCAAAGTTTATTTGTAAAGTTAGCTTGCACTGACCACAAGACTTATATAAATATTCATATATATATATATATATATATATATATATATATGAATATTTATATAAGACTATTCTTTTGTTTGGGGTAAGTGACACCATTGGTAATACAAAGTTGAATTGTAAGTCTTTTCTAGGTATGGTAGATTCTTATTGTAATTCCAGCACTTGACATACTGAGGCACAAGAATCCCAAATTCAGAGACAGCCTGGGTAAATAGCAAGACTCTGATAAAAAGAACTGCAGCAGTAATGCTACAAAAGTAACTATATTATGGAACAAATTCTGTGATATTTCAAAAATATCTTGGGTGTCTTTAAACAAGTGAAAACCTTCAAATTAACTTGTTTGATCATTGAGAAATTCAGAGTGCACAACAAATACATTAAGAATCATTTCATTGTTATGGGTAGAAACTAGTCAATTATTTAGTTACTTCTTTTTTTAAAATTAACTTGCTAATTAATTTTGAGATGTGGTCTCATCTATCCCTGGCTGGACTCAAACTCTCTATAACCTAATGGGATGTTAAACTTCCAATTCTTCTGCCTCTAAGTGTGGGGCTTAGGTTTACACCACCACATTGGGTTTATGCTGAACTGGGGATTCAACTCAAGGCTCTGAGCATGCCAGGCAAGTAGGTTACTCTTAATAGAGCTACATACCCAGTCCCAAGTCAGTTTATTTAACTAAAAAGACATCTATGGACTATTGTGTATAAATAAATTAAAGTAGATATAGTTATCAGCATAATATTCCTACTTAATCAGATTTTAACATTGTTGTAAACATTAGTGAGTATAAATAAAAGCTGTTTATATTTATTCATTTATTAACCTAAATTAAAAATAATTTCTATTGTTGAGACTGAATGAGAAAGAACAAGTTCATCTGGGGGGGGATAGTAGACATGGGGAGGGACAGGGAGAAGTGGAGGGAGGGGAAACTGTGGCCCTGATGCAACTTACTAGAGAATAAAAGTTAAATAAATGAATAAATAAATGAAAGTTTAAAAAGTAAAGAACAAGTCATCGATTCCACATTAAAAGGATATGAGAATTATTTACAATATATTATTTTAGATTATCTTGAAGTATTTCTAGGGCTTGAGTAGGTGTATGGGAGGAGAGGAGGGCAAAGGGGTGAAATTACAAAACAGGAATACATATGCATGTAAGAAAATGTTACTGTGAATCCCATTAATCAAAATAATGTGTCAATAATCACAACTAAAATGTTTTATTGACTAGAGTCTCATCTAGATATATAAAGTAAATTTATTTAAGGATCATCAATCTATGCAAATTTGAACCAACTACCCAAAAAATTACTTATGTAGGAATTACATTTCATGCATCTTCGTCCAAGTTGTGATGTAGTACTTTATAGTCCTTAAGTTCTGGAAACCTGTTCACTCTCAAAGGACTATAAAATCAGCTCTGGCCGGGCGGTGGTGGCTCATGCCTTTAATCCCCGCACTCGGGAGGCAGAGGCAGGCAGATCTCTGTGAGTTCGAGGCCAACCTGGGGTACAGAGTGAGTTCCAGGAAAGGCACAAAACTACACAGAGAAACCCTGTCTCAAAAAAACAAAACAAAACAACAACAACAACAAAAATTGGCTATGATCTTGAAATGTGACAGAAAAGTTTGCATGACTTCTTAATTGCATATGTATCAAGACTCTGCATTCTTTACCATTTTGAACAAATGGTCTTCAACAACAACAATATATATGCTAAGTTAACCATACATGTAATCTAAATCTGCTGGAATAAAATCATGGTTTAAGAAAATTGCATGGTAAGAATTCATTGTGGTTTAAGTGTGACACAGTTCTAAATGATTTATGTCTAGCAAACGTTTATGAATGCTATTTGTTATTTGCAGTTCTGTTTGTTCTGCATTCGATGTGTTTAGTATAATTCTCTTTTTAAATGTATTTATTAATATACATTTGAGAATTTCATAACTGTATTTTGAGCATGTCCACCCTCTATACAAAGAACTCCAGACAGCTAATGATTGCTTTGCTAGAGAAGAATTGACATTTCCCACCATTGTTCATTGCAGAGTGCTCAATCTTGAAACCATATACACACAACAAAAAAAATTACTCAACAGTTTGTTGTAATTCTTAAGGAAATTGAAATTGGGGACATCTTGAGGTACTAAATAGAATCTACAACTATAATTTGCAAGCTGTTACAGGTATGCTATTTTTGTATCTGTTGGCAGAATTATCTGTCTGTCCAGCCAGCTCCCAAATAACCATAGAGACTTATTATTAATTATAAGTGCTTGGCTGATAGATTAGGTTTGTTACTAACTAGCTCTTAAAATTTAAATTAACCCATATTTCTTATCTACATTCTACTGCGTGGCTTGGTACCTTTTCTCAGTACAGCATGTTCATCTTGCTTCTCCCTGCATCTCCTGGAGACTCCACCTTTCTTCATCTCCACCTTTCTCTCTCCATCTGCAAGTCTTGCCTGACCTCTTCCTGCCTAGATATTGGCCGTTTAGCTCTTTGTTAAAAGAGTAATAGCAAAACATCTTCCCAGTGTACAAAAAAATTATTCCACAACATCTGTCATTTTAAATATCAAATATATATTTTGTTTTAATTTTATATTATATTATTACATATACCCTATTACACTATCCAGTCTAACTACAGATTAACATAATAATAATATTTAATAATTAGCATGATACTAAAAGTACCTGTTGATTTCTAATCATATTCAGTTTTCTCTTTTCCCACTTTTATTATATTTTATATTTCAGATATAAATTTTCTTCATTTGATATCTTTTCTAAATAAATGTTTCAAGATACTTAAAAAATTTTTAAAATACATGAAATTCTTTATAAACATGATACAAAAATTCATAGGTCAATAACTGATTTTACAATGGTATCATTGGATGCTTAAATTCAAGTTTCATTTATTGTACAATATAAAATGTGTTCAGTGTTTATGCTGTAATTTCTCTCTAAAGAAATGAATTACTGCTGGTGAAGAGTCCACTTTTCTGAAATGTACTAACATAATCATTGCTACATAGCAATAATTTTGCCCCATAGCAGAAAGCTGCAATTCAGCTTTCCTCATGTTCAATATAATTCCTATCAATTATAATTATTTTAAATTATTTTATTATGGTTTTGCATTTAGAAATTTTATTTCATTCAAATATATGAACTATTTTGACTCAGCATTTCTCCTTTATTAAGAAAGACTTCTTTCTCACACAATATAGACTGATTATACTTTCCCCTCTCTCTACTATTCCCATTTACTCCCTTCTTCCTTTCCCATCCACATTTACTCCCTTTCTGTCAATCATTAGAAAAGGACAGGCCCTCTCTCCATATCTCCTTATCAATATAGTACTTAAAGTTCTAGATTGGAAACAAGACAACTAAAGGAGAATCGGGGATATACAAATTGGAGAGTAAGAAGTCAAAGTATCATTATAGGCAGATGATGTGATAGTGTACACAAGCAACCCTAAAATCTATACTAGGGAATAGTATGACACCTGTAGTTAAGTTGCTAGATACAAGATTAACTAAAAAAAAATAATCAGTAACCCTTCAATATACAAACAATAAATGGTCTGAGAAAGAAATCCGAGAATCAACATCCTTCACAATAGTCTCAAATAATATAAGATACCTTGGTATAACTCTAACCAAGTAATTGAAAAACCTGTATAACAAGAGATTCAAGTCTTTGAAGAAAGAAACTGGAGAAGATATCAGAAGATAAAAAGATCCCCCATGCTCAGTTATGAATCAGTAACAAAAAAAAAGAAAGCAAAATGGATCAGTAAGACTAACATAGTAAAATTGGCCATCTTCCCTAAAGCAATCTACAGATCAGAACAATCTTCATCAAAATTGCAACACAATTCTTTACAGACCCTGAAAGAATAATACTCAACTTCATATGGAAAAACAAACAAACAGACAAACAAAAACATAGGATAGTTAAAGCAATACTGTACAATAAAAGAACTTCTGGAGGTATCACCCTCCCTGATTCAAGATCTATTATTGAGCTTTAGTAAAAAAACAAAGCAAAACAAAACAAAAACAAAAAACAGCATGGTATTGGCATAAAAGCAGACAGGTGTCAATGGAATTGAATTCAAGACCCAGACAAAAATCCACATACTTGTGTACAACTGAACTTTGAGACAGAAGCCAAAATCATACAATACAAAAAAAAAAAAAAGAAAGCATTTTCAGAAAATGGTGCTGGTCTAACTGAATGTCAGCATGTAAAGAATACAAGTAATTCCATATCTATTACCCTGTGTAGTTTGGCTTTCTTATTAGAATTCTTTGGCCAACCAGCCCCCACATAATGACACAAAGAATTATTATTAATTATGAAAGCTTAGCTTTAGCTTAGGTTTGTTTCCAACTAGCTCTTATAAATTAAATTAATCCATTTCTATTCATCTATGCCTTGCCACGTGGCTCTTTACATTTCCTCAGTGTCATGAATCCTTCTTGATCAGTGCCTCACACCTAGATTCATCCCCTGAGTTCCTCTTCTCCCCGAAAGTCTGGCCTATCCTCTCCTGCCTAACTATTGGTCATTCCGCTCTTTAGTAAACCAATCAGAAGGTGCTTTAGCTAAGACACATTTTCACAGTGTATAAAAAGATTATCCCACAATAATTCTGTACAAAATTCAAGTCCAAGGGGATTAAAGACCTCAACATGAATACAGATGCACTTAACCCGATAAAAGAGAAAATGGGAAATAGCCATGAATGCAATATCATAGGACACAACTTCTTGAACAGAACACCTGTAGCATAACTACTAAGATCCACACTTAATAAATGGGGCATCATGAAACTGAAAAGCTTCTATAAGGCAAAAGACACCATGAATATGACAAAATGGCAACCTACAGAATGGGACAAGATCTTTACCCACCCCACAACTTACAGAGGGCTAATTTACAAAATACAAAAAGAACTCAAGAAATTACACATCAACAAATCAAATAATCCAATTAAAAATGGGGTACTATGGTGATATTTTATTTGTGCTGAAATATGATTTTATTTGTATGTTAATAAATAAAGTTGCCTGGAGATCAGAGGTAAACATGAGCCCTTAAACAGAAGTCTGGCAGTGGTAGCATCTGTCCTTTATCCGATCACATGGCAGGCAGAGTCTCTGTGTGGTAAAGGTCCCAGCCAAGTGTGGTGACCCGAGCCTTTAATCCCAGTACCAACCATAGAGACCTGGAGGTCTATATAGACAGCAGTGATGAGGAAGTCATGTGGCTGGGCTTAGAGCCAATAAGAAGACAGAACAGGAAAGCAATAAAAGACAAGTCACACAGGGAGAAGCTCTCTCTCAGGGGAAGGATGGCAGCAAGTGGTAAGCTAAAGGGAGTCTTGGCTCTTCGCTAGTGCTATGATCTCTTGGGTTTTTAACTCTGTATTTGGCCCTGTGTTTCTTATTTAATAAGACTGTTTAGAATTTTGTCTACAGGGTACAGATCTAAATAGTATAATAATATAGCTTGAACTACATATAATATGTAGTCTGAACTGGCCATTTACTGTTACCAGAAAAAAACTTCCAGCAGAGAGACTAGGGCAACAACCCAGCCACATAAGCTTTGACCTACAATTTGTCCAGCCTACAAGATGTGCTAGGGTAAAGGTGGCACATAAATTGTGGGAGTGGCTAACCAATGACTGGTTCAGCCTAAGACCCATGCCACAAGAGGGAGCCCACCCCTGACACTGCCTGGAGTACCAGGATCCAGAGGCTGGATTGCCCAGACACCTAATATAGAACCAGAAGCCTAATTAGAGAGGCCACCCTGAGCAACTGATGGAAACAGATGCAGAGATCCAAAGTCAAACATCAGGAGGAACTTGGGGAATCCCGCAGAAGAGGGGGAGAAAGGATTGTAGGAACCACGGGGTCAAAGGTGCCACAAGAAAACTCACAGAATCAACTAACCTGGGCTCAGGGTCTCATAGAGACTAAAACAACAACCAGGGAGCCTCCATGGGACTGACCTAGGAACTCTGCATGTATATTACAGTTGTTTAGTTTGGTCTTCTTGTGAGACTTCTAATAGTGGGAGAAAGGACAGTCTCTTACTCTTTTGCTGGCTTTTAGAACCCTATTCCTCATACTTGCCCAGCCTCAATACATGGCAGGTGCTTATTCTTACTGCAACTTTATTATGTTTTGTTGATATCCATGGGAGACTTGTCCTTTTTGAAATAGAAATGGAGGAGTGGGCAAAAGGAAGGCTGGGGGAAGGAGTGAGAGGAGGAAGGTGAATCCTTACTCAGAATGTAATAATAAATAAATAAATAAATAAATAAATGATTGAGTGAATGAATGGATAGATAGATAGATAGATAAAGGACAGGCTCCTAAGAGAAAAAATAACAAAACAAAATAAAACAATAACTAACCATCACTTTAAAGTTGGACAAGACAAACCAACAGAAGAAAAAGCAGCCAAGAGAAGGAACAAGAATCAGAGACCCCCTTGTTCACACAGTCAGAAGTGACATAAAAATACTAAACTGAAAGCTACACTATATACACAGAGAACCTAGTACAGATCAGGGAAGGCCCTGTGCTTGCTGGCTCAGTCTCCCTGAGTTCATATGGGCTTTGCTCAGTTAATCTAGAGTGCCTTGTTCTTCTGGTGTCCTCCATCTTCTCTTTCTCTTACACTCACTCATTCTCCTCTTAATTGGGGTTCCCTGAACTCTCTCTGAGAAGTGGAATTTGATGAAGACATCTAATTTAAGCTGTGAGTTCCAAGGTCTCTTTCTAAGTAGTGTCTGGTGGTGGGTCTCTGTATTTGTTCCCATTTGATGCAGGAGGAATTTTCACTGATGATGAACAGCAGGATATTACTAGGAGTCATTTTATTATTGTTTTTATATCAGTAGTATTTTGCTTTGCACTAGGATTCTGGGATATTTAGTCTCCAGTTCTTGGCTGCCCAAGAGTGTTGGGTATGGGTTACATCTTGTTGCATGGGCCTTAAATAAAATCAGCTATTGGTTGGTTACTGCAACAAGCATTGTACCTCCACTGACCTTACATATTTGCAGGCAAAGCCTGATTGTAGATCAAAGATTTTGTAGCTGAATTGGTGTTTACATTTCTCTTTTGATATGTTGCAGAGTACCTTTCCACACCAAAGACACTAGAATGTAGGAGTGAAGGTTCTGTGTAGGCAACAGCTTGATCTTTGCATGTTCAGTGAGTTGTGTAAATGTTGTCTTCAGCAATCATAAACCAATGACGTCAGTTTATGGAGAGTAATCTGTTCTCTTGGCAACAGCCTCAGTTTTAGGGGGATTTTCAAGGTACCCTTTTAGTCAAGAACTCATTTAGATATAACCCAGTCCTGTTACTGAAAGCTTCATTTGGTCACAAGGATGGCCACCTGGGACTCCATCTCCTTCCTCATTTGGAGACTTCATTAGTATCTCCATATATTTTGGAAGTTCCCACTGTACTCGGTTTCCATACCTACCCTCAAATGCCCTTTAATTCTAGCCTTTCTCACCCACCCCTAACTACCCCATCATTCTGTTCCTGGTCCTGATACCCCCAGTCCACCCATAAAATCCATTCTATTTCCTTCTCCAAGGGAGATCTATGTGTTCCCCTAGACCCTTCCTTTATACCTACCCTTCTCTGGGTCTTTCAATTATAGCTTCATTATCATTTGTTAAATGGCTAAGACTCACATGCAAGTAAATACATACCATACTTTTATTTCTGAGTCTGTGTTACCACAATTAGGATGCTTTTCTCTATTTCTATCCATTTGCCTGCAAATTTCATGATGTTATTTTTTTTTACAACCGAATAATTCTTCATTGTGTAAATTTTCTTTATCCATTCTTCTATTGAGAGACATCTAAGTTATTTCCAATTTCTGACTGTTATAAATAAAACAGCAGTGAATATGGCTGAACAAGTGTCCCAGAAGCATTCAATGGGAAGATGCCCAAGAGTGCTATAACTAGATCCTGAGGTAGATTGATTACCATACTGGTTTCCATAGTGGCTGTATAAGTTTGCACTCTGATCTAACGGATGTAGAGTTGGGGAAAAACTTTTCCTGCTCTATAAGCTGCCACTTTGCTCAAATGGCAATTGTTGATCTTAGTGCACTTTCAGTTTTTTAGGAAATCTTTTCCTGTGTCAGTGTCTTCAAAGCTCTTCCCCAATTTCTTTTTTATCAGGTTCAGTGTATCTGGTTTTATCTTGAATTTTTTGATACATCCGGAGTTGAGTTTTGTGCAGGGTAATAATTATATATTTATTTGTATTATTCTACTTGCAGACATCGAGTTTGACCAGCACAATTGTTGAAAATACAGACTTTTTCGCGATGTGTACATCTCGCTTCTTTATCAAAGACCATAAGTGACAGATTGGAAGAAAATGGCCCCCAAAGGGAGTGTTACTATTTGGAGGTGTAGCCTTGTTGGAGGAAGTGTGTTACTGTGGGGGCAGGCTTTGAAGTCTCTTTTCTTCAGCTTCACTCAGTGTGTCAGTCATCTCACCTCCTGTTGCCTGCAAGATGTAGCACTCTCAGCACAAGCACCACATCTGCCTGCATGTTGTCATGCTCCCCATCATGATGATAATGGACTGAACCTCTGTAACTGTAAGGGAGCCACCTAATTAAATGTTCTCTTTATAAGAGTTGCTGTGGTCATGGTGTCTCTTCACAGCAGTAAAAACTTAACTAAGGCATCATAGGTGTGTCGATTTATGTTTGGGTCTTCAGTTCGATTCCATTGATTAACATGTCTGTTTTTATGTCAATGCCATGTGGTTATTATTGTAACTCTGCAGCACAACTTGAAATCGGAATGTTGTTACTTCCAGCAGGTTTTTTTTTTTTTTTATTTCAGGATTCTTTTAATGATTTTGGGTTTTTTGCTTTTCCATGTGAAACTGTCATTTCAAAAATCTGTGAAAAATTGCATTGGAAGTTTTGTGGGGATTGCACTGAATCTGTAGATTGTTTTTGGTAGGCTGTTTGCTTTGACATGGAACTGATTTTACTGATCCATGGGCATTGAGATATTTCTATCTTCAGATATGTTCTTCAGTTTCTTTTTCAAAGACATCAGCTATTTCACTCACTAGATTATAGTTACCCCAAGAAACTTTATATTATTAGAGGCTGTGAAAGGTGTTTTTTCACTAATTTCTTTCTCATTTGTTTGTTATTTGTATATAAGAGGGCTACTGACTTTTTTTTTTTTAGTTTAATTTGTATTCATCTACTTTACTAAAAGTATGTATTAGCTGTAGCAGTTCCCTGGTGAAATTTTAGGATCACTTATATTTCCTATCACATTATTTGCACATAAAGATACTTTAACTTTTTCCTTTCTAATTTGTATCCTTCAGCTGGTTTATACTCTAGCTAAAATTTCAAGTTCTATATTGAACAGGTATAAAAGAGTGGAAAACCTCATTTTGTTTCTTATTTTAGTAGAATTGTTTTGTGTTTCTTTCCATTTAATTTGATGTAAATGAATTGGACAATGCTTCTTCTGGGCTTTCTGTAAATTATATTTATGACATTTAGGTGTGTCCCTTATATTTTGTAATCTTCCCAGGACTTAGATTATGGAGACCTGTGGAATTTTGTCAACGGTTTTTTCTGCATCTAATGTGATCATCATATGCTTTTTGTCTTTCAGTTTGTTTATATGGTAGATCACATTTTCTGTTTACACATGTTGAAACAGTCCTGCATCCCTATGATGAAACCTTCTTGATCATGGTGGATGATCTTTTTGATATGTTCCTGAATTCAGTACAAATACTGTACTGAGTATTTTTGCACCTATGTTCAAAGAGAAATTGGTCTGTAATTCTCTTTCTTTGCTGTGACCTTAGGTGCTTTGGGTATCAGGGTAACTGTGGCCTCACAAAATTAATTGGGCAATGTTCATTCTGTTTCTATGTCATGGAATAATTTGAGGAGTATTGGTGTTAACTCTTCTTAATGATCTGGTAGCATTTTGCACTGAAACAATCTCACACTGGGATATTCTCAATTGAGAGACTTTTAAAGGCAGCTTCTATTTCATTAGGGGTTTTAGTCTATTTAAATTGCTTAATTGACATTGATGTAAATTTGGTAGGTGGTACATTTGAAAAAAATATTCATTTTTATAGATTTTCCAGTTTGGAGAAGTACAGAATTTGAAAGTTTCTCCTTATGATTCTCTAGATTTCTTCAGTGTTCATTGATTTTTTTCATTGATTTTGTTAATTTTGATATTCTGTCCATCAATCTTGTTGATTCTCAAAGAACCAACTCTTTGTTTCATTCTTTGTATTGTTCTCTTTGTTTCTATTGTATAGATTTCTGCTCTGTTTGATTGTTTCTTGCCTTCTACTCCACTTGATTTCTTTTTGTTGTAGACCTTTCAGAGGTGCTATTAAGTGACTAGTATGACATCTTTCCACTTATTTTAATAATTATTTTTTCATGTAGGCCTATGAATGTGCCTCTTAGAACCACTTTCATTGTTTCTCATGATTTATAGTGTTTTGTATATTCATTTGCATTGAATTCTAGAAATTTCTGTCTTGGTCCAATTTCCTTTCAGTGGGAAGTTATTCAGTTTCCATGGGTTTATAAACTTTCTGTTTTTTTTTTTTTTGATATCCATCTTTAGTCTGTGGTGGATGCACAGGATGCATATTTACTATGATAGAATGCACCAACTTACTCCAAATTTCTGTTATCTGTTGAGACTTGCTTTTTGACTAAGTGTGTGATCAACTTTGGAGAAAATTCTATGAGGTTCAGGAGAAGAAGGTATAATCTTCTATATTTGGGTGAAATGTTCTGTAAATATCTATTAGATCTGTTAGTTCCAGCATTTCTCTGGATGACCTGTCTACTGGTGAGGGTGGCGTATTGAAGTCTCCTATTATCAATGTGTGAGGCAAATATGTGATTTAAATTGTAGTAGTGTTTCTTTTAGTAAGCTGAGTGTCCTTATGTTTGGGGCATAGATGTCAATAATTGAAATGTCAACTTCAATTTTTCTTTTGATAGTCCTTCCCTATCTCTTCTGAGTAATTTTTGTCTTTGTTAGATATTAAATCTTTTTGTTAGATATTAAAATTGCCACACCAGTTTGCTTAAGTCCATTTGCTTGGAATATCCTTTCTACCTCTTCACCCTCATGTAGTATCTATCTTTGATGTTGAAGTATGTTTCTTAGATATAGCAGAAGAATGGCTTCTGTTTTCACATCCATTCTGGTAGTATATCTATTTTATTGGCATATTAAGACCATAAATATTGAGAGATAGCAATGACCAATAGTTGTTGAATTCTGTTGTTGTTGTTGTTGTCGTTGGTGGTGGTGGTGGTGGTGGTGGTGGTGGTGGTGTGTGTGTGTGTGTGTGTGTGTGTGTGTGTGTGTGTGTGTGTATGTCTGTTTCCCTTCTTTTGATTTTGCTGGTTTGAGGTTACTTAATCCTTGTGTTTTCATGGTTATTGGTAACCTCCTTAGACTCTATTTTTCTTCAAGTGTCTTTTGCCCTAGATAAATATTGTTTAAATCTGATTTTATCATGAAATATCTATATTTCCTTCTATGGTGATTGGAAGTTATGCTGGGTATAGTAGTCTGGGATGGCATCTATGTCTCTTAGACTCTGCAGCACCGAATCTGTCCAGGCCCTTTTGACTTTTAGTTGACTCAACATTTTTTATTTGTTGTATAAATAATCACGTATACCCCAAAATGAATAAATGCCCATCATTTTCTCTGTAGCTGCATAACTGTTCCTATCCTTATCTACACACAAATGCTTCCAGACTATAGTGCCCTGCAGGTGGTAGCCTCTTGATGAATATATTTATTATTGTAAGGAATTCCATTTTCATTTTTATATTGACACATATTTTTTATTTTTGAAACACATGAATAAGATGCAATTTTATTAATGATAGCTTCTATGCCCATTAATTTTATTCTAATTGCCATGAATAATAAAGTCATTATAAATTCCGATATAGCCCCAGCCATTTAAGGTTTATACTGTTAAGGCCTCTTTTTAAACTTGACTTACTAATGTTCATGTTGAAATGTTTTCATCTATGTTATATGATATCCAACTTTCCAACCTATATTGATACTAACAATTGCACACTCTCAGCAGACTTAAAATGTCATTTCCCAATGAGAGGAAATTTTTGTTTCGGTTTCAATGCTCCTCGACATCGCCTAGTTTTGTTTTGTTTTGTTTCGGTTTCAATGCTCCTCGACATCGCCTAGTTTTGTTTTGTTTTGTTTCGGTTTCAATGCTCCTCGACATCGCCTAGTTTTGTTTTGTTTTGTTTTTCTTTCTATTGCAGTCACTTTTTCAAATTTATATTCGTGGGAATATATGGTTTGTAAATTTTAAACATAGAATGGGTAAATGCGTTTCTGCATATTCATCCATAAGTTTAAGTTTCTTTTCAAATCTAGTTATTACATAAATATTTTTATTGTAACATTTTCTGACAAAAGGAAATGTTACAGATGTATGACATTATGAAGGATAAAGTCTAATAACACTTCTGTGGTAACTCAGAGTGCCAAACCCAATGCTTCAAAGATATTTAAGTTCAAGCAACAATTTATGCTTCAGAGGAAAAAAAAAATGCTTCATAAAATTATCATGAAATGTCCAATGATCTAATCTGTATTTGGATTTCATGGAGTTTTATCCATTTTATTTAGGATTCCTTTATCCCTGTAATCCTTACAATATCTTCTGATGTTCCTGCCTACATCCATACTTAACTCATCCTGCCCCAAGTTAATTCAGCACATTTTCATGCACCTGTATTAAATGAGAGGGGATGGAGGATAGATATCCCCTTCCCACAATTGCAAACAAATAGACAGATCAAGCTGTAAAATTTTTAAATTTTCCAATTTCATTAATATTTTTAAAAATAGTTTATACACTATTGATCACTTTTGCTACTCATCAACTCTATCTTCTGTTTCAATATATAGCTCTCTTTAAACTTTAAACAAAGTACTCTAACTTCTTAAATACAATGTTAACTATGTATTTATAAAAAAAATGCATAGATTCAAATGACCATGTCAAAGATATTTAGGATTTGACCTTAGAAGCCTTCCTTGACAAAATCTAAGATTATTTTAGGATTGACACAATGGTGATTTTTGTAAAGTTTTTTGGAGTTTAAAATGAATTTATTATTGTACAAAAATAACAATGTGATGGGTAAATAGGATTTAAACCTGCCTTTTATACTGTTTTTTTTTGCATTAATATTCTGATATAGGCCTAATTTCTGGGATTATTCTACTTCCTACATAACTGTCAGAATCCTGATTTCTGAAACTGAGGTCCTTTCCGTGATACTACACTTTTCCAGTCTCAACTTTCTGATCCTTCTAAGATGTAGTAACTTTTATTTTCAAACAAACCAGAGTTTTATCTTTCTGTAAATTTGACAATTGTTTTCTGGTAGCCACATTTCCCTCATTAGAAAGGGCTTTTTACCTGGGTGAAATTATTTTTATCCCTCTGGGTGCATTTTAACTTCCTGCACTTTTAAATAAATTCAGTCATGGACAGGCAGGGGTTGTCCTGTTGCTTGTGAAACGCTAAAGAAATGGAAGAAACGTTGCAAGAGAGGACATCTAATTTCCATTTTCCCTCTTTCAGTTTTAGGAGTTTCTGTTTCTGCCCCAAAGGCCAGAACCAAGATCGCCTTTCAGGTACCCTCTGTCAATACGTCAGTGCTTCTTCAGAATTTATTCAAATAAATTTCTTCCACACCTTCTGTCTCCATTCTGAAAAGTGTTTATGCTACTTATGAGGAACTTGAACACTACCCTGGGCATGGGGACTGCTCCTTTCTACTCCAGGTCCTTTTATATTCCTCTAAGGAGTCTTTTCATTACCCTGGAGAAAGACGTTCTCCACTCTTAAGTCCATGGTGCAAGTTGTGTTTACCTTTCTCTAGCAGTGATTCTAAGGAGCACTGGATTTTAAATTATTTGCAGTCAGTATGAGAGTTTATCCTCGCTACCCTACTCATGACCTAGTATAAGGCTCAGCAATTTTACTATTGCAATTCAGTTCTCCAAGTCTTTACTGTGCTTGCTTGTGTTATCTCTACACATGTATCTCGTTGTGTGGAGTTCAGCGGGTGTGTCTATTCACACACTAATTTAATAGATCCGTGGAAAGAATTTCCTCCACACTCTGCTCATGGGAGCAATGTGTTCCACTGGTTCTGTTTTGAAAAGTATTGGCTTTTTTTCTTACATGTTCAAATTTAATTGTCCAAACTGTCACAATATTACATAGGATTGAAGCTTTTTTTTTCTTTGAGAAACAGTGAGGAGGTGGATGTGAAAGACAGATATTGAGAATCATAGAGGAAGATATGTAGGGCAACTGGGATTTCCTTTCATGTTCCTGGAAGTTGCATTTGAGAATTGAACCAGTCTTGGCCATGTCTAGTCTGAAGTTTCTGTTTCATGCTTTGCATTCCAAGATATGAGATTTCAGTTTTCAGAAAAGACCACCATGCCTTCCTGCTGCCATGCCTCCACTCTGGGATGGGGATGGACTCTTATCCCTTTGGAACTGTAACTCAAAGAGACAATCCCTCCTGTAAGTAGTCCTGCTCATGGTATGTTATCATAGCAACTGAAAAGTATGTACTATGATTTTTTTGTATTTAACTCAGTATGTGAACTATGTTTAAAAACAGCTTATGTGCTGTTTTTAAACATAGTTCTGTGGATTCAGATTAATTTGCACATATATGCAGGTAACAATAGTAATTTAACAAGAGGGAGGGGAGAAGAAACAGGAAGGGTGAGCTGAAGAGTGGTAATGATGGAGAGGTGGTGCTCATATATGAAATTCTCAAAACTAAAACTGTTTAAATAAATAAACAAAATAAAACTGCCCTGTTATAAGTGTGTAATTTAGTCACTAAGATAAATCAAAATCAGTAACAAACATAACTCTAAAGTAACCAAAATTTTGATAAGTCACACAACACTGAAAAATCTTAGATATGAATACATACAAAATAAATTTAATTATAATTAATTGTTTTATATAGTCTAAAGAATTAGAAAATGGAGCAATTTCAAACTACTTAATTGAAAAAAAAGCAATGGTCTCATTTGATGAATTGAGATCTTAAGAGCTGTGAGGTGACTATTGGGATAAATGATAGGTTGACTTTGACTTTTAGTTCTGCAGTCTTTGTGCAAATTTCGTGAGTTTTTGTTGCTGTTATTATTCATCTAATTAGGGTAAACTGAAAGGATGCTGAACAAATAGGATGTACATAGCAGCGAGGCTACTTGTGACCAGTCAAGGTCATGAAGCTCGGGTGAAATGATTTAGAACATCTCCAGTTAAATCCCTCCCCCTGCAAAAATTTTTTTTTCACAAAGTCTGGAGTTATTTTAGCAGGCAGTTAGATGGAAAAGAAACACAAAATGGTATTAGTAGTCCCATTCCTATAATCTTTCTTGTAAATAATTATTTGTACTATCATGATTAAATATAATTATTGAACAGCTGCTGAGAATTGAAATGCTTTAAATTCACTCCAATGATTACTAAATAAATATATAATGAAGATAATTGTAGCATATTGAAATATATCCACAAAGATGTTTTTCAGTTTGGGCTTCATTGAGTATCTTAAAAACTGGTCAGATAATCATTTTAAACTTTTGTCATATGTCTTTAGCTATTATTCACTTATAAAATCATGTCAGGACTAAATAGTGTTAAGTACGCTTACTCATTACATAGTTTTAAATTTAGAAATAATTTAAAATGCTATTATAAATTATGGAAAATTTGCATAAGGAATAATTAAATGACACTAAACCATCTCTTGACCAACTACCTAAAATACAGATTACATATTAAGGCAAATGATGTTAATGGAAAGGACTAGGTGTTCAAATAATAAGATTAACAGGAAATTTACATGTAAATCCCAAAGCAAAATGGAAGACTTTCTTGAAAAAACACTATTATAATATAGCTATTTGTTTTGAACATTTTCACTACAGTATAAAATACATGGAAACTGTATACTTTAAAGTAAACTATGCATTATCAAATAGGATAATTACTCATTCAGGAAGGTGAAGCCATTAAAAACACAATTTTTATTAATTTCTTAATTATTTGTAATACATCATTTTATCAAAATAGTAAATGTTATCCTGTCAATTTTTTCTTTTAAAATATTCGTATGAATGAAATGAAATATATTTATACTTCTGTATTTATATATAATAATATCATTATTAAAATGATACATATATATTTATATTTCTTGTTGTTTTGTTTTGTTTTTTGAGACAGGGTTTCTCTGTGTAACATCCTGGCAGTTCTGGAACTTGCCCTGTAGACTAGCCTGGCCTTGTACTCACAGAGATCCACCTGTTTTTGCCTCCCTAGTGTTGAGATTAAAGACATGCACCACCACCACCCAGCCTACGTTTTAACAAAATTATTATAATGTATTCATTATTTGTATTGTTTGGGACAGATTTGAATTAATTTGAATTAATATAAAATGGTACTATTAAGAAATACGAGCTAGCAAATCTGTGGGATCAAATACCCTCCTGTGTAAATCTGTGAAGAAGAGATCAGATGTTTTATCTGAAATCTTATTGTGATATTAATTATTGATGGTTCTTCTATTATTTTATTAAAATTCTAATGTGTTGTTTTTCAAACTGCGTTTTTTTCTTCATTTGATAAAATTGTCTCTCTGTCAATTAATTGATCTTAATAATGAGTCATTTCCACTCTTCCTGGATTGATAAATAGGGTTGCCATGAACCTGAATGTAAATAGTCACATGTTTAAATTCTTTCCTTAACTTAGGTTTATATCAAGAAATAAGATTTTGAGTTATACAATAATGATATATTTAGAAATTTGAAGAACTTACACAATGTTCCCTTTAAATATTTTATGTTCACATTGGAAGTTTTAGATGCTTTCAATCCAAAGGACTGATACTTTGTATCTTTTTTGTATGCTTTTGCCAAATATGTGGCAGCAAAAGTTGCCATAAAACTGCCACAGACTGGGTATCCATACAAGAAATACTGAATTTCTTGTGGTCTAACTTACCTTTGCAACTCATAGAAGAGGTAGTTTATTAGGGTGGTGGCTGGCTTGCTGTTTCAGGATGTTAGTCGTGACCATCACTGTGGCGAGCACAGCCCTGGAGCAGTAGATGACAGCTTGCACATGGAGACAAAAGCCACAAGGTGGAGAAGAAGAGAGCCAATTTGGAATGAAATGGATTTCTTTTTGAAACCTAAGGTTACTGCCAGTGGCGTGCTTCCTCCAACAGGGTCCTACCTCCCAATCCTTTCCCAACAGTTCCACAGACTTGAAACCAAGCATTTAAGGTCAGGAGGCTCTAGGGCCCATTTTCATTCACACCACCACATTGACACTCTTTAAATGAGATTATCCTATCCTTCTATCTACAAGGAAGTACGGCTACTTCCGTATCAAAGGAGCTTCTTTTTTACAGCAGATTGAGACCATCACAGAAAACCATAACTAGGTACAAATGTCGAGATCCACAGAATGGTGGGGAGTCCAGCCTCAACGGATATATGAACGTCATGCCTTTTACGTCTATTATTCAGGGGAAAGCACAGAAGAGGGAGCAAAAAGAATGTAACATCCAGAAAGTCAGGAAGTCTGCTGTGAAGCAGTCTCTGCTACAAATGGCTGCATAAACAAGAATAGGAATATCAATAGACAGTCTAGATTTAAAGGGGAAATTTTTCATAGCATCTCACACCTGGACAGAGTGAGAATTAGCCTGCTCCTCTTTTGAGTCCTTTAATTCTAATAAAAGTGGTCAGCACTGACACCGTGTACACACAAAACCCTTAAATACACTGAATAGGTAATATTATATTATTTGTGTGTATGTATGCATGTCACCATAATAATTTAAAAACGTGATATAAATTGAGAGCAGAGGATCATGAGACAGACAGGAGGTGGAGGACCTGAGAGAGTGTGAGAAGGAAAGGGAAGGAACTGTCTTGGTTACTTTTCTATTTCCGTGACAAAACAACATGACCAAGGTGACTCATTAAAAGAAAGCATTTAATTTGGGGCCCATGTTTCCAGAGGGGTAGTCCATGGCCATCACGGTAGGGAGAATAGCAGCAGGCTGGCATGGTGCTGGAGCAGAATCTTGATCCACGAGCACAAGAGAGAGAGAACTAACTAGGAGGGACCTGGACTTCTGAAACCTCAAAGCCCAAATCCAGCGAAACACCTCCTCCTCCAAGGCCACACCTCCTCCAACAAGGCCACACCTCCTCCAACAAGGCCACACCTCCTCCAACAAGGTCACACCTCCTCCAACAAGGCCACACCTCCTCCAATAAGGCCACACCTCCTCCAACAAGGCCACACCTCCTCCAACAAGGTCACATCTCCTCTTCCAAGGCCACACCTCCTCCTCCAAGGCCACACCTCCTAATCCATCCCCAAGTTCCTACCAACAGGGACCAAACATTTAAACACAGCAGCCATACCATTCAAGCCACCACAGTAGGTGAGTAAGGCAATCCTATTTTAATTAAAAACATAAAAATAGAAAAATGACAGCTTAGCTCTCATTTCTCTCTGATGACTTTTTAGGCTTGTTAAAATTAATCTTATCCTTTCCTTTTGGATGCCCTGAAGTCTCTGCTACCAAGACCCTTTGGTTTTATAAGAGAGATAACTAGTCAGACTTAATGAAGGTTCATCCCACAGTTGAAGCATTGGCTTCTTCCAAAGAACTGTCACCGAGTCCAGTGATAGTCTGAATTAACTGAGAAATCAGGCTTCAACATAAGAACTAAAGGTATAAAGAAACAGTCACCTTTTAGTAACCAATCCTGGTTACTATGCACCTTCTCATATCTAATTGGTGTTGAATTTTTGTTTCATTTCAATCCTTAATGACAAATGTTTTACAATGTATCATAATTTCTTACTATTTCTGACAAAATTGCATTTAATTATATTGTGCAATTTTGCACTTTACTGTAATATGTGTATCTCTGCTCTTCCTTTCAAGTTCAGTACTTCCAAGAATATTTTTGTTTATCCTGCTATTTCTAATTATTACTTTTCATTGTTTTTGGTAGAATTTTATCCCTTTGAATTTTCAATTAAAATTTTAAACTTCTTTTTAAATTAATTTAAAACCTTTTTTTGAGAATTTCATACATGCATAATGTATCTATATAATTTCTATCCCTCTTTCTTCCCTGTACAAATCTTTCACTCCCTCTCAAATTTATGGATATTAGTTTAATTACTTTGTTACACACACACACACACACACACACACACACACACACACACACACACACAAACACACACACAAACACAAACAACCCACTGAGCCCATTTAACCCCTATGTATATACCTTTAGGACTGTCCTCTTTGGGACTGAATATCCTATCAGGAATCTCATCTAGCAATTGTTCTTCTGGAGCTGTTAATCTGGGGGCAGGGCCCCGTGGAATTTTCCTTGTCTATGTTGCACATTAACTGATGTTGTCATTCTCCAGGTTTTGTTTAGGTGACTATATTGTTCAGATTTCATGATGAAGCTCGCTACATGTCTAAACAGTGTCTAATATGAGGCAACCTGGTCCTCTGGCTCTTATAAAAGTCTTTCTCTCTCTTTTGAAATATTTCCTGAGTCTTATGTGTAGGGGTTGGGTTGTAGGTGTGTCAACTGGGAATAAGGCTCCCACAGTCACTGACTTTGTGTCGGCTATTTAAAATTTCCAAATATACAGATTCTCTTATTCTGGTTGAGAATATGTACATGTTTTCATCAACAGTAACTTATGTTACACCAGGGCATTTGTTTTCTAAAAGTACATAAATGATGCTAAAAATAGAATTGAAGGAACAAAACCTATGTCAGGAATTCTCAGAAATAAATATGATTAAAAAATACATGTGCTTTGATCCAGCTAGTATTTGTCAGGCCTAACCCTTTTGATATGATTCGTATCTTGAGCCTTGCTTAACTTTGACACTGTTGAGCGGTCTAGTGCAATGATTTAGAATGCATCTATGTTCCATGTGCTTTTAGTTATTGTAGCTCAAGGACAGTTGACAAATCATATTTAAAACACTTGCTAACACACTAAACACATGTAATTAAAATTTTATTACTTATTCCAAACTTAACAATGTACAAGAGGGGTTGGGGATTTAGCTCAGTGGTAGAGCACTTGCCTAGCAAGCACCAGGCCCTGGGTTCGGTCCTCAGCTCTGAAAAAAACAAACAAACAATGTACAAGAAACTTAAGTAGATAGGGCCTGTGTTTGCAGTAATTGTACAAAGGCATTGCTATGCCTAGATTCTTTGATACGTTTCTGATATAATTTATTTCCTTTCATGTGAATTGCTTTGCTTTCTTCTTTATTATACATGTCATACAGTTTTTATGAATATCCATAATATCAAATTTACCGTTTCAAAGAATATAGTTAAAAGCTTTTAGCTTTTTTGCAGTTATCCCTTGTCACATCATGTGGTTAAATAACCTATTCTCTGAAAGTGAAAAAAAAAAAACCCATTCCCCCCCAAATCCCTATATACTTTAGCACTCACTCCATTCGCAACCCATCCTCAATAGACATATTATGAATATCAACAATCTTGTTCAGAGATGGCGACAATGTAAGCACGAATTATACATCAACACATGGAACTACGAGTCCATCTACTTGGTCAGTGTCTGTACTATAAGAGATCCACTCATTTAAATTCTCATCTAATTTTCACTTAGAGACTCAGAAGCACTCTCTACATTATGTTTTCTAATTAACAAGTAGTTTAAAACATAGAAACAATATATGACAGGGAAGTTGTGAGTATACAAAATATTGAAAAATATTAGGAGGAAATTAATGGTTAAATACTAATCTAGTACAATGAAATAAATGTCTAAAAATGTGGCATTGAAATCATTTGTTTGTACAAAAACTAAAAATTCATTAATCTAGACAGAAAACTTTACCTCTGGATATAAAAACAAACAAACAAAAGAAAACAACAACAAAAAAATGTTTCTGAAAGACCAAACAGTGATATTTGAGTCACTAATGAACATAGAATAGCTGTCTTGGTGATATATTCTACAAAGTTATTTCACCCTTAAAAACAATGAAATGCAAAAGGCAAAATCAGTAGTCATAACTTGATGAAATTCCATAATATGGGTACATATTGCTTCATTAAATGTTTAACTTTCTTTTTAAAGACGTATTTATTTAAGGTACATTGGAGTTTTGCCTGCATGTATGTCTGTATGAGGTGTTATATCCCCTGGAATTGGAATTACAGATAGTTGTGAACTGCCATATGGATGCTGGGAATTGAACCTGGGTCCTCTGGAAGAGCAGTCAGTGCTCTTAACCTCTGAGCCATCTCTCCAGCCCTAAATGTTTAACTTTTTACTAAATATTACATATAGTAAAGAGTGTTGTCTCGATCTTTTGATATACATCATATTAGCAGATGTCTAACACACGTCTATGTCAGTCACATCAGTCACTACCTAATCTTTACTATTTAAAGACTAAATGCACAAACCCGTATTACAGGTATCTAATTGTGAATCATTTCCAGTTTTATAAAAACATATTTAATTGGTCACGTTTAACATGATTAAAAAGTCCATCTTCCTACTGTTCAATTTTTGTTAGAATATTTTGAAATTATATCATAGAACTACCATTCCTAAGAATTTTCAGGTTGATTGATACACTCATTAATTTTGAGTTTTTCTTCATTTTTGTCTATTATTATTTATTTCTAAATTATTAATATTTATATAATTCATACTGATCGTTTGGCACTTATTGAAACCTGAAACATCTAAAGATAAAGATACATGTGACTTTTTGTTCCTATAATGCCATGCTATATTAAAATTCTGTATAACCTGCTGGGGAATATCTTTTTGTATGCTGTGAATGTATGTTGTTCCCAGTAGATAATAAATAAGCTGCTTTGGCCTATGGCAAGGCAGCTTAGAGGCAGGCAGGAAATCCAAGAGAGATACAGAAAGAAGAAAGGCAGAGTCAGAGAGACACCAGCACCTCCAGGAGAAGCAAGATGTGAAAGTACCAGTAAGCCATGGCCACATGGCAACTTAGAGATTCTATAAATGGGTTAAGTTATAAGAGCTAGTAAGAGGCCTGCCATAGGCCACACAGTTTGTAAATAATATTAAGCCTCTGAGTAATTATTTCATAAGCGCCTGGGAGACCATGGGCCAGGCGGGACCAGAGGGACTCAGGAACAGAGAACCTTCCAGCTGTAATAATCAATACTATACTTGGCCTCATTCATTTATAGGAATACTAATATTTTGTTAATGAAATAAAGCTTTCAGATATATAATTTCAAAATTATGACTACAAAATTAGGCAAACACAATTTGTTTAATATGAATATATTATTTACAGCAATCTACCAGCCAATATCTAAATGCTCAAACATTAAATGTATAGAAACCCAAATCATATGTAATTGTTCATAACATATCAAGCGATATACATAACTCACTAATTGGACTAATTTAAATTATTCCTTTTGTCAATGTTTATTGTCCCTTAAGCCAACATAAAAATAAGTTGATTAGTCAGTAGGAATATCATGATTATGAATTAGTTATAAAGTAATTTAGGAAGCTAAAAACATGTGTGGAAAAGAATATATAATTTATATTCTGAGGATCCACTGTGATGGAGGTGGAGCTCATTAGAGATAGCAGAGATCACAGACAGAGTGTGCCAAGACGACTTGGTGCATTCAAATACACAAAGTATTCTTGTGTTTAATAAGCACAGCAGTGAGCAATTGTATTCAATAGGAAAATTACATGGTTTGACCCAAGCATTGCGGCATTTATTGTATTGTTCTAAACTTTGTATTCTATGATTACTACAAAACTATTTGGTAAAGCAATGTAAAAAAGACTTGAGAAGCCCTGGTGTGTCAATTAGGTATTGTTACTACAGGGGAAGACAAATACAAATACCTTTTTAAGGAAGTCAAATTCAAGCTTAAAATATGTATCTAAGCTCTTGTCCATCTTTATTTCTTATGTTTTACTGTCTACTAAGATTGTATTACACTCAGAACATTTATTGATAATAGATAATACTATTAGAAATTGATAGACTACTTTTTAACATAATATACTTTTTAAAACAAGCACTTAAACCACTCCAGCATTATTTATATTAAAATTCATTCATTCCAGTCTTCTATATATTGTGCAACATGCTTTCTATTTGCAGTAAGCCATTTTATCCTGTGCTGTTTAGAGTTTTGTCAACAAGCCAGAGTCACCTGGGAAGAAATTACTTCCATTGAAGAAATGCCTCCATATAACCGATCTACAGGCCTGTCGGTGGGAAAATTTTCTTGATTAATAATTGATATGGGAGGATCCAGTCCACTCTGCATGGTGCCACCCCTAGACACGTGGTCCTTGGTTGAAGAGCAAGAAAGTAAGCAGCACTCCTCCATGGTCCTTGTTCTTGCTTCTAGATTCCTCCTCTGCTTGTGTTCTTGCCTTGGGTTCCCTCCATGATAGACTGAGATATAGACATGTCAATCAACTACACCAATCTCCCTCCACCCCCAAGTTCCTTTTGGTCATAATATTTATCACAGCAACTGAGGACAAACTAAGATCATTACTCTCTTCCAAAACAACTTGATATCTTTGAACCATTTTCTTTTCAAATATAAAAGACATTGATTCCATTCAGATAATGTGGGAAGGCCAAAGGCTGTTTTAAAGAAAATACTGGCATTTGGTGAATATAAAAGAACTGGAGATTTGGAGAGTAGCTGGTAAATTCATCTGTTATATTTTATTATTGGGACCGTGCCATTAAAATCAGACATCTTGACAGACACTCACGAGAGAATGAAGGAATGTTCCTAGAAACATTTTGGCCAGAAACCCACATTTTAAAAAGAATAGAGATAATTGTATTGAAGCAGAATAACATAGTTGGTCTAAAAGTGGAGTCAGAGATGTAAAAGCAGAACACAAGATGTCTCAAGTAATTATAAAGATGCATCTAGCCTCTAGTTACATTTGACAAACTGTTTTTGTGATTTATGGCAGGTGCTTGTTTATAAACCCATTTGTGCATGGACACAGTGAAAAGCATTCATCATTCGGTTTGGCCTTGCTTATTAGATAAATGTCACATAAACATAACCTAAATCTGGAATCTTGCTGGCCTGGCACATGAGTTGGTGGCATGTCTGTCTTCCTCCATTTTTCTATTGACCTCCAGAAGCCAAGGAATGCTTGTCAGTGAGTGTCCTTAGCTGCTTGCTTGTATTTGCCAAGCAGGAAAAGAGAGCCCTTTAGAAGGTGGAGGTCAGCAAGGTATTATTTATCAACAACAGGGAACTCAATATTGATTCCAGTTTAAACATTTCTCCCTGCAGCTCTTCGCAGCTAGTAAGTCAGACTAACCAGTACAAAGACTCCATTTGAGCTCTTAAGAAAGTATGCATTTGGGGAAAAAAACAAAAAAAACAAAAAACAAAAAAACCCAGATTAACCAATGAAAGCATCAGTACTATTCAATCCTTGTGGTAAACTGTTCAATCGGGAGAACGGACCTTTAATTATAGTACACACAAATTCTTAGGAACTCTGATTTTCTCATAGTTCCTTTTTCTCCCTCCTAGGTAATCTTACTTCTCAAAACTACATCTTAAAAACTGCTTATATTTTTTAGGGTTGTAACCTGACATAGATGTAAGTCTTAAAGGAAAGCCTGTGGGGTCCATTTTCTTTTCCCTCACCATGGTGGTCTTAGGTATTTAGGAGTGAGTTCAAACCTAATGGCAGGTCATCAAATCTGGTGGCAAGTGTCTTTCCCAGCCATCTCTGATCCACGTACTAACCAGTTTAGATCCTGCTGAGCTTCAGAGCCTTGCCCAGCTGTCTCTGATCCAAGAACTAGCAAGGGCCAACACTCCTTGGTTTCTGAGCTGTCACCCGGCCATCTCATTTGCCTCAGTCTTAGTCAAAGAGGGTCATTCTCTTCTTTGGAATAATCAGTTTCTAGTATTTTTTTTTTTTTTTAGATACTGAAATTGATTTTTTTTAACCTGGGTTACTGTTTAGTGATTTATAGCTATTAATAATGTGAAACTGTCACGGATATTTCATTGTGTATAACTAGGGATGAGATGAAAGATTAGTAATAAAAAGAAAGATAGTAAATCTGTCCTACAGAGGACCAATAATAAAGATATATATTGCACTAAGAACTTAAGACCTGGATTAATTGTGCAAATGACAATGATGCATTATCCTGATTCTAAAATGCCATAAAAATTTGGAGAATGGAGGGTCTGAGAATTGTAAAATGAGCTAGTATTCATTTCCCCATATGTTTTATGGCTAACTATTTTAATAAATCACAAAATATACAACAATATTGCAAAAGGTAAAAAACTTTAATGTTTCTTTTTCTGGTCTTTCAAGACAGGGTTTCTTTGTGTAGTTTTGGTGCCTACCCTAAATCTCACTCTGTAGATCTGGCTGGCCTTGAACTCACAGAGATCTTTGTGTAGTTTTGGTGCCTACCCTAAATCTCACTCTGTAGATCTGGCTCTGCCTCCCGAGTGCTGGAATTAAAGGCATGCGCACCACCACCCGGAAGACAGTGAGTGCCTAGGATCCCACTGTATCCTTCAAACACATGGTCTGCTCTCACTGATGTGAAAATGTAATTAATTATGTGTTTCCATAACTATTTAAAATTGTGTGTGTGTATGTTAGCTGAAAATGCAGTAGAGACAGACTCATTTGGCAAGGTTTAGATCACAGTGGGGAAGATCCAGTGGCAAGCCGTTATTGAGGTGGCTCTTCACGTAGCATCCTGGATCAGGAAGGAGATGGGGATAAGTGCCAGTTCTCAGTTTTCTTCCTCGTTGCCTCACTTTGCATTTAGTGTGACACCACAGTGTAAGAGACAGGGTTACCGAATTCAGGGCACATAGCCTTTCTTCTGTTTAACCTCTCTGGAAGTACTCTCAAAATTATGCCTAGAGCTCTGCCTCTTAATGAGTTCAAGACATTCTCTCTGTCAGTCAAGACTGACCATCATACTAGATGTCCCTCACTGATTGAAATCTGTACTTATTGCTTTAACATCTATATTATAAATCTATATTATAAAATCCATATTATAAATCTTTACTTTCCAGCATTATTGAATTCTCATTTTTTTCCCAAAGCATAAAGATAGCTTCCCCAAAACATGTTAAAACAATAGTTAAATTTAAAAATTGAAATTCTTCTTCTGCTCCAATTCTTTCCAGATCCTTTCCCCTCCTATCAATTCAACTGTACATTCTTTTTCAAAACAAACAAACAAACAAAACAACAGCAATACCTCCCAAAAACAATCAAAGTGAAACAATACCTTTCCCTCCCACAAACAAAACCAGCCCCCACATAAGTGTAACCAATAAAAGCACACAAAAAGACAGGGAGTCCATTATATGTTGGACAATTACTCCTGAACATGTAACCAGTCTGGGAGTGGTTGATAGTGTCACTTCATGAGAAAACTTCAATTTCCCTCCCTAGAAGGTATCAAGGACAGTTGAGCTGTGAAGCTTTACCCTACTGGATAGGTTTTCATTCATTCATCCATCCATCCATCCATCCATCCATCCATCCATCCATTAGTTCATTCATTTTTTTAAGTTCTACAATAATCTAATATAGTAAGATAAAACAAAAACTACCATAGTGAAGCTAGATAGGACAAACAGGAAAAGGGCCTAAGAGAAGGCACAAGAAGCAGACACCCATTTGTTCTTAGACTTAGGAATCCTATGAAACTCTAAACTGGAAGCCATAATATATATGAAGAGGACCTGGTTCAGACCCATGCAGTCCCCTGTGCATACTGCTTCAGACTCTGTGAGTTCATATGAACTTTGCTCATGTTTAGAAGGCCTTCATAGTGACCTGGCTTTTACTCTTTCTGCCTCTTCCTCTACTGGTTCTCTGAGCTCTGAGGGTAGGGATTTGTAAGAGACATCCCATACAGTGCTGAGAGTTCCACTGCTTCTCAGCATCTACACAAGGTCTGGCTGTGGGTCTGTATGTTTGTTCCCAAATGTACCGAGAGAAACATCTTTGATGAAAGGGGAACAAAGCATTGATCTAAGAGTATATCAGGATATCACTAGGAACCATTTTATCATTACTACTTTTTTCAATTTTAGATCAGAATTATTGGTTTGCCAATGGTCCCTGATCTTTCTAGTCCCTGGTTCTTGGTTACCCATGTAGTGTCAAGTTTGGATTCCATCTTGTTAAATTGCCTTAAGTCAAATCAGTTATTGGTTGGTTACTTGTACAAGCATTGTACTACTATTGACCTAGCATATTTTGTAAGCAGGACACATTGCAGATTACAGGTTTTGTGGCTGACTTGTGTTTACATTTCTTTTTTGGTAGTGTTCAGAGTACTTTCATTTACCAAAGACACTAGAATGAAGGGTTGTATGCTCTTTGGAGGCACTGGCTCAACACCTCCATGTTCAGTGAGTTGTATAGATGTTGTCTTCAGAGATGGGACAATTGTGGAAGACAATCTATAGTTTTGGCAACAGCCTAGGTTCTTTGCTGATTCCCATGGGACCTCATTAGCCAACAACTCAAATACATGTAACCTAGTTCCAATACTGGAAGTTTCATTTGGTGACAAGAAATTACCAGCTGGGACTCTGTTCCCCTTTATTTGACAACTCCGTGCAGTCCACCTTCATACATGCACATATATTACAGAATCTCTAGTATATTTCATTTTTATACTACCTCTCAAATGGCCCTGGATTTTAGCTCTCTCTCTCCTTATTCCATGCCCAAATCCTTCTCTCCTGTTCTTCATTGACCCTTCTGTTTCCACCAGCCCAGTCCACTCATAGTACTCTATTCTTTTTAACTTTTCCAAGGAATTCTATTTTCCCATAAGTCCCATGCTTGTACCCTGGGACTTAGCATCTTACAGCCTGGGCCCCCAAAGTGCAGCACTTCATGCCTGTGTCAGCACACTAGGTTAGGGTTTTGTTACACGTGCGCATGTAGAGGACTTGACCTACACAGCTTCATTTCGCCTTTCCTCTCTAACATGGTAGTTTCCCTTCTCATTTCCACATACGTTGCAAACACCGAGGATTACATTTAAATACCATCGCTAAATATGCAATTATATTTCAAAATATTTACATTTTTGTTCTATTTTCCTGAACTTATCAGACTTTAGCACTGATTCAGAATTCCATCTGGTAAGAT
Source organism: Peromyscus californicus insignis (assembly GCF_007827085.1). Taxonomy (NCBI): domain Eukaryota; kingdom Metazoa; phylum Chordata; class Mammalia; order Rodentia; family Cricetidae; genus Peromyscus; species Peromyscus californicus. The sequence goes on along the minus strand of NW_026294514.1, from coordinate 5,987,436 downwards.
TTCCTAGCTTCATGACATACGTTCTGTTCCTTTATATCTAAAAACATCTGTTATAAATTATTTTAGGTTTTGTGTGTTTAAGATGCTCATTATTTCTGGTATAAATTTTAGAAATATTTTACTGCATATAAAATATATTTTTACTCTTTCTGTTTGATATATTGTATATTTATGTATTATATGTTTATACATGTTATTTTCAGCATTTCATGTCTATTTCAATCTCTAAACTATGTTGTTTCAAGTTTATTATTAACTTTTAAAAATATTAATTTTATTTTTAGTTTTCTAATTATATATATATGTATAATTTATAATTCAATTTAGACACCATGTATTAAAGTCATTAATTTTAACTGCCATGTAACAATAGAACATAATTATAGATTATATGTTTCCATAAGACTATAACTTGTATTAAGCTCAAACCAATATAAAAATAATCTATCACTTCAAACATCATTTATTTGTGGCAAAACCGTCATCTAAAGCAGTGGTCCTCAATCTTCCTAACACTGCAGTCTTTTAAAAAGGGTCCTCAGATTGTGGTGACCACCAACCATACATGTTTTTTGTTGCTGCTTCCTAGCCGTATTCTTGCTACAATTTTTGAATCTTAATGTAAATATTTTTAGAGAGAGATGTTTGCCAAAGGCTTAATAACTCACAGGTTGAGAATCACTGATCTAACATTTAAAAACATATAGCACAATTTTGACATATTTACAAACCTACTGTGCAACAGAATATTATTTTTCTCCTCTTATCCTCAGTCTCGAAACCACTATTTTAATCATAATTTTAAAGTGGCCAACTTGTTTGAAGTTACATATGAGTAAAGGCATCTACTATAACTCTTAACACATTGGATAGTTTCACTAAACATAATGAAAATCTCAAGACCTGTTTTATTTCTTTTTCTGATTGTAGAGTATCCCATTGTATATCTGGCATGATTGATTTATTAGTTGATGAGCTCTTACATTGTTGTCCTCTATGATGAGTGACAGTGTAATGAAAATGAAGTTCTCTTATTCATAAAAGACAAGCTTCCAGACTGTTTTTAAAGACTTACTGTAGTTATTTCCACCCTTGTCAGTGGTGTGTAATAGTTCTTTTGTTATCACTCACTTCATTATTTTTTTTTGGAGGCAATCACTACTCTTACTAGTGAGAAGCCAATAGGACTTTGATTCTTTGCTATATATTTCTACGATGGTGAAGGGCTTTGAACTTTGTTTTTTTGTGTACCTTTTGGATATTTGTATATATTTGTTTGACAATGGTCTATTTTGTTGGACCTATTAACAAAGAGTTGTTCAGAAAATTTTAATTTCTGATTTTTTTTCAACGTTTCAGCGTGTTAGCTCTGTAAACTGTGGAGTTGGCTGTGTTTCTCACCATCAGGGGTTTCTTTAGACCGGCGACTTCACTGCTGTGCAGAAAACACTTTGTGTAGTGGAATTTATTCCTCTGAGTTTCCTTGTGTTAAATGGGCCTTTGGTTCTTAATTAAAAAAATTAAGTTAATCAATTAATTACATTTCCTTCCTTATTTTAAAATCTCAAATTTGCCTGTTTTCTTTTAATAATTTCAGTTCCAGGTCTATGTTGTATTTGGGATATAATAAAAGATATCATGCCAGGTGGTGGTAGGACATGCCTTTATTCCCAGCACTTGAGAGGCAGAGCCAGGCAGATCTCTATGAGTTTGAGGCCAGCCTGGGCTACAGAGTGAGTTCCAGGATAGGCTCCAAAACTACACAGAGAAACCCTGTCTCGAAAAACCAAAATAATAATAATAATAATAATAAAAAGATATCATTCATTCAAGAATTGAAAACGCTTCTTTCATTTTTCATTGCCTTCAAAGATCAGTTACATTTATATTAGGGTTCTTGGAATTGTCCCACAGTTTTATGTATCTTTCATCTTAAACATTATAATTTTGTCCCCATGAAACACTTTATTTCATTTCATTTTATCATATTTTGTTTTTGTTATTTGCCATGTGTCCATCTATCTTGCATCCTGAACCTAATTTCTACCCCTGAAAACACAATGAACTTAATAATTCTAGCTATTTGAATATTAATTTTAGCAAACTCTACTATGGTATTATTTTTAGGTACTACTGTGGGATTCATGAAATGTAGGATCACTTCAAGATGTAAGTGACAATTATAAGGATACTTTATGAAGTATTCTTAGCCCTGTGCAAACTTTGAGGACTCTTCTGAGATGATGGAGGATATGGTGGTTTTATTTTTGTGATTTTGAGAACTCTCATTATTTCATTTGTTTCTTTTTCAGCCCTGAATGGTCAGATGATAAACATGTGGTGATAAACTTCTATGCATTTTAATTTCAAGTGGAACATCCTCAGTCTGTTGAGTTCTCTTTGTAGCTCTTTCTTGTCTTCCTTTGCTCTGCTAACTCAGTTGAGGATACATCATGGTTCCATCTCAGTCTCTGGAGCCCAGAGACACTTTGGCTTCCAACCCATGCTTTGCTACTTCATCTTTCTGTCTCCACAATAATACCACACAATTTATAATTTACTCCAACACTTTCTCCTTCTTCCATGTTAATTAGCCTACACTACAAATGTGCAATATCAGAAACCTATGGATTTATTTAGTATTTAAATAAGATGACCAACCAATATCCCTTTGATTCCATATTGATTGAAGACAGACATCAGTTTGTCTCATTTAAGATTGATATTTCTCTACCGATGAAACCTTATTTCTTTTCAATGGGATATGACTCAGTGTTTTATTTTACAATGTAAGTACAAAAATAAACTTTTGTTATTATACTTTTCAAAATCCAATTTGTTCATTAAACGTTCATCTTGTGCACACTTCCATAATTCTAGCACTCAGAAGCATAAAAATTATATGTTAGAGGCAAGCCTGGACTAAATCATAAATTCTAGGCCATTCTGAGCTATATATAGAGATTCTGGCTCAGAAAACCAAAACAATAAAAAAATAAAAAGAAAGAAAGAAATCAGGAAAGTAAGACAACAAGAGTAACAAAGACCAAAGCTCGCTCTCTCTCTCTCTCTCTCTCTCTCTCTCTCTCTCTCTCTCTCTCTCTCTCTCTCTCTCTCTCTCCCCCTCCCTCCCCCCCCATCTGTCCCCCTCTCTCTTTGTAGCTTCTAATTTTGCTTTTGCTCTTTCTTCTGTGTTCACAGACTCTACACAAATCATTAAAGAAGTTAGTTTGGAATACATTTGGTTTTGGTTCTAAACTTTTGGGCAGTTTTATAAGGGAGGATATGAGTAAGATTCATCCATGTACTGTCCTATAGGGTTCTTTTATGACACATACCTGTATTTTCCTCTTTTTACCTTGGTGAGGCCTAGGTATGCTCTAACACCTTTCTTCCCCAACAATACATTACATTTTCTAAATGCATTTTCACTGAGAAGACTAGGTGAAAGTTTCCTTTTGTGAGGATGTTGAAAATGAGATACAGGTAGCTAATGTCTCAGTTTATTACATGACAGCTCTCTGTACATACGTGAGTTCTTTTCTCCTGTGATCTCAGAAGAACATTTCTTTTTAAACACTGGTGAGCACCAGAGTATTTATCTGCCTACAATTGTGAATTGCTTCGATGTAATTTGAACTTAAGTTAATTAAATATTGAATAAAATTTAAATAGTTATTTTATGTGATCAGTACACTATGTGTTAATATTAAAACAGATCTGTACTTATCCCTAGAATAATATTTCAGAAATGTACTGCTAGCGCTTCTATTTTATACAAAATTGTAGCTTATGTGTGTTACAGAGCTTGTACATGGAAAAGTTGCCAACATCTAGAACTGTTGGTTCATAAATATTCTAAACTAAATTACACAGTGAAAAACACAAATCTGTTATGTTCCACCAAAATATGGTAATTTTCATAATCACATATAATGAATCTTTAGAGAAAATAGTCTGAATGAAAGCAGAATTTAGAAATGTTAACACCATGATTGGCACAGACATTAATTTGTACATTAAAATATTTATATTAGTGCTATCTGAACGTAGATTACAGTATCTTGAAATCTCTTCTTTAAAAGTAAAAGAAAACTAATCCAAGTCAATTATTTATTTGAAAATAAAAAGCCATAAGTAAAAAATAAAGTAACTTGAAAGTTAGGAAATATTCAAAAACTTTAGAAAACTGTTGAAAATTTGAAATAATTCCATGTATCATACACAATCACAGTGGAATAAAACTTTAAATCAACAAAAGCAATACCAGAAAATAAGCAAACTCATTGAGATTAAGTAACACACAATTGTATAATGATTTGGTTATCGAAGAAACAAGAAAGGAAATTAAAAAAATAGTCTTGGAATTAAGTGAACATGAATGCACAACTCGCTGAAACCTGTGGGAAACAATGGAAGCAGTTCTAAAAGGAAGATTTACAGTTCTAAATGCCCACAGAAAAACACTGTAAAACATCACTAATCAATAACCTAAAGACTTAAATCAAGATTTTCAAAAGTAAGGATGAACTCAAAAAGATTATCAGATTATCAGACCCAGAAAGGCAACATAAACTAGAAAAAAATTAATTAGAAGATGGAAGGCCTCTGCGATGAAAACTTTAAATCACTGAAGAAAGAAATTGAACAAGACACTGAAAGATGGACAGAACTCTGGTGTTCATGGTTAGGTCTTGTGAAAGTGACCATCCTACCAAAAGCAGTTTTCTGATTCAATGCAATCACATTAAAAATTATTATATTCTTTATATAGATAGAAAATATGCTTAAAATTACAAATCTACAAAATCACATCCCCATTATTTTTGATAAAGATGCCAAAAGATGCGCAATGGAGGTAAAACAACATCTTAAAAAATAATATTGGGGAAATAGTTATTTGCACTGCCAACTGGGCACAGGGACTGAAACAGCGAGACAAAACAGGAAGTAGGGAGGGAGAAGTGGTAGGGTTCTGGGATGAGTTGTAGGGGAGAGACTGGGGTGTAGATTTGATTAAAACACTTCATATACATCTATGAAATTCTAAAAGAACAAATTAAAGCAAGAAATTAGGAAACAAGTTGGGGGGGAGTTTTCCAAAAGAAAGTATGAAAATTATACTTTGGGGGGGGGGTATTTGCCACAAAATAATAAGTTGAAAAATTGTATCCTAAGTCCTTTCAGGAAACTGAAATTGATTAGGTGATGGATGAGAAAAGGTAACAGATTCAATATGCATGACAGATGTTCTCACAATAATTCACGTATTCTAACTGAGGAAAAGTCAGGCTTTCCATGTTTGTTTTCGGTTTAAGAAGGAGAAATTGAACTGCCCTTACGAGTATATTCTTCACATATAATGTATAACAATGTTAGTAATAATCACTGTTATACGGTCAACTTAGGTGTCTGTCATGTATCATTGCTAAAGAAAATGTTGTATACAATAGTTTTATTCATCCATACAAAATGAAATTGCAAGAAAATGAATGGAACTTGAGGTTATCATATTAAGAAGAAAAACGACTCAGACTAAGACAAAAACGTTTTGTCTTACATGTACTCGGAAAATACAATCATCACTCTGGGAAGAGGAGGCCCTAGTGGAAAAGACAACAGTAAAATGGGAAGGTATGGGGAATTCATAAGAAAATAATCAAATTTTATTATATAATTAAAAGAAAATATCTTTGAGAGACTTTTCCTTTTTGTATTTATGTAGAGAGTTCTTAGGACAAGAATTAGTTCACTTGAAGTGTATTTCTCAATCATTCAGTAGAAGTTTCACTCCAGAAATTTATGACTTTGTAGTTCTAATCTTTCCAAATGTCCTGTATTTGAAAAGCAAAGTCATAATCATCTCTGCCATTTGAAGCAGGATGAAAATGGTTCATTCAATTTTTATAGCTGCTTTTTCTTGAATATTCTTTTCAGAGGACACTAAGTAGCTTTATGTGTGTCTATTTTATATGGCAAGTAAATTTAAAGGACTATAACTTTGAAATATTTCAATATGCTGCATTATCCATTTTTCTCCTTCATGCCTTTCTACCTAGTGAAAATTTTCCTACATCACGATTTTTTCAAGGTATTTGCCTCTGTGGAACATTGTGGAAGTTTTAATTTACTTTGAAACAAGCAAATTATTAGAAGTTATTTGTGTGGAATGTAATAAAAACCACTTGAGAAAGTAAAGATTACAGATTTGTGAATATATCTGAGGAAGAGGAAACTGTGGTCGGTTCTTGCATCCATGAATCACATTTTGTTGTGGAAAAAAGTGCAATCCAATTAAAAGTAACTGTGAGGTGTATTGCCCTTTTCAAAATGCATAGAAATACTGGATGGAATTACCTGAGATTAAGTACCGAGTTTATGTGACTAGAAAGAAGGACATAGTTCTTGGTATATACAAAGAAGCAACATCAAAGAAAGGTGTGCTTGCTTAAGCTTATTAGATAATTAGGGATATGTTTAGTCCCAACTAACAAACATGGGACTTTAGTTTCCATCAAGGAATGGAAACCAAAGTCATGCCCTTTCTGTCACAGAGTGTGAGAGCTCTCCTAACAAAGAGGTGCAAAAGAGAGTGAGACAGCAGTGGGGACCAGAAGAATCAAGTCTTTGTGATTCTATGAGTCTCCCTTGTGTATTTTGACATGAACTATAAATCATTCACCAGATTGTTGTATATCACGTTTATTTCCTTTTAGAACCTTTGATTTGTCTTACTTTCGATATACTTCTAATATTAATATTCCTTGGAAACTAATATGATATTTGTCTGAAGACTAGAAGCCAGCTTTGGATATGCTCAGGTCTTCTGGAGTCCATGCTGACCTTTGCGATTCTTGCAGTTCATATGAACGTCACAATTCTCTATCACATTCTGTGATCCTTCCGTGTTCTTTTTGTTTCTGTGTTTTTACTTTTCTTCATGGCTTCAATCTATAGCCCAGGATAGTTTTCAACTTTTTGCAGACCTGCTGTTAGCTTCCAGTAGCTGAAATTACAGGAGGCAAACACCATGCCTAACTATTTTCATGTTTGCTATGGAACTACTCTTGGTTCATTAATTCGTGAATATTAATTTTCCTTCATGCTCTTAGATACTAATTGTATGATAAGCCCACTATAGAAAACTTTATCACAAGAGTGTGAGTCCCAGATATGTGATTATTTTGTCTGTATCTTCGTCCTTCTCATTTGTTAAAGGGAAATTAGGAGCACCCATCTATTCATGTACTGCCCTGTATCAATTTTCTGGTCTATTCTCTTGTGTGCTTCAAATTCATATTTCAGTTTTTACTTTTATGCTTTTGCTTTTCATAAAATAAGATTGAAAGGTTTAAAATTAATTTTTACAAGTCAGTATTTTAAATTATATAAATTAAATTATAATTATATTAACATATAATTAAGCTATATATTAAATTGTATATAATTTAAATCAACATATATGTAGTTTTGAATATATAATAAAGCTATTCCAAGTTATGTTGATCTCATCAGTTCTAACATGCAGAGAATGAAATCAATTTAATGTCCATTTCTAAAATAGTTCAGAGACACATAGTGAAAAAGCTGTGTAGGGCATGGCTTATGTTTCAGATCCGTAAAAGCACAGCATTGTGGAAATAAAAAGAATATTAACTTCAAAACAATGAAATGACAGAGGTAGGAAAAACAAATGTGTGTGTGTGTGTGTGTGTGTGTGTGTGTGTGTGTTGATTTGGATAGCTATTTCTTTTTTTTTTTTTTAATTCTTGGAGGAAAATCATCCAATAAAATGGAATCAAGAATAGTTCAGCACAGAAAACAAATGAAATGAAGGTTTTAGCTTTAAAAATATCTTACAAACTAGAATTTCCTCTTTTAAACATGTTGCTATTTATAAAACATCTATCATAGGAGATCAAATGCATAATGGAAAAATGTAATATTTTTTCAAAAAGCACCAAAGTCTCACAATAACTACTTACTGTTTTAAAATCCTCTGCCTGGAAATGTGGTCCATTGTATCATCTGGGAGCAGAAGTCCCAAAAGGCGGCACAAACAGGAGGGAATAAGCCACAATAAACCCACACACATTTGGAGAGACGGATGAATCATTTCAACTCTCTTTATCTTTGAGATAGCACTGAATTCTGGCAAGATCAGCAAATCTAAATAGGAGTAAAATTATCAGACCTAGTTATACAATGGAATGTAGTTAAACGCCAAAAGCAGGGAGAAAATACTGAAATCAACCACAGAAAGTAGATACATTGGATATAGAAAACCACATAAGGATTGCTGACGGAGTTCTGTAGGCAGAGTGATTGTCTGGAACACGCAAAGCTGTGGGGTCCATTCTATCAAGGTCTATAACCAGTCTTAGGGATGTACACCTGTCATTCCAGCAGTTAGGAGGTGGAGAAGGGGTTCAATGTTCAAGCTTTCTTCATACTCAGCTATAGTGAGTTCGAGGCCAGCCTGGACTACTTAAAAAACCTGTCCTCCTAAAAAAGATATGGAAAAATTTAAAAGGAAGAAAACTATGTAAACTAACAATTGACTTTTTACTAAAAACAACTTAGGGAAATTGGATGATGCTGAAAGAAAATATAATAGATGTAGGAGTAGCAATATAAGGAGATGAAAGTACAACCTCAAAGAAAATGAATATTGACCATCTAAACCAATCCCACAAATGAAAGTATGGGATAAATCAACAACTGCTGTAGTGAATGGTACAAATAAGCTTGGTAACAGCATGAGTCAAATTTAAACAGAAAAGTGTGTAAGTTTACTAAACAAATCCAGAAAAGTAAGGTGAAAATACTTTAACTCCAAAGAATTTTGCAACCTAGACATAGAAGCCCAAAATCAAAAAAGGAACAGAAATAATTTTATAGAATACTAATATTGGTTTCTTTTTTCATTACATTAGATTTTTAAAATCTTAAGCATATGGTATTAACAGATTCAAGTGATACTTACAATTCTTAAATAAAGAGAAAACATATTTTGATTAAGTATATGATACAATTACTTGAAAATCCCAATAGAAACAAATAAAAACTATTGAAATTTAGAGAAAAAATACAGAATAATACACATTGAATAAAAAAAAACTAAGAGCAAAAGCCAAGAATATTCCTGACCAAAATAAAGTACAAAAGACATTTAAAAATGGTCATACAGAAAACGTTATAACTGAGATGCTAAAAAAAGAAGAGATAAGAACTACAGAGAAAGAACACCCTTAAAGATTAATGCAACCTATGGACCTGTCAATTTTACACAAATGAGCCTTGATAAATTGATAGAATATCACAATAAAGACTGAGAGCCATCACTAAAAAAGAATTCTAATTTAAAACCAATCTGAAGTCACCCATCCCATAATTTTAAAGATAAAGTAAATCCTGACAAAATGATACTTCAAGGAATCATGTAGTACCGATTCTGACACATGCATATATGCGTCTCGGCTCACATCTGTTTGTACCGGATGAATGCTCAAAGTAATAACTTCTATAACAATCTAAGCCTAACGCAATAAATTTTAGAAACATCATATACTAAACACAAAAACGTAACAAAATAAATACCAGTTTTTGAGTATGTAAACTGGTATAAAGGACTTTCAATAGAAGACATCAAAACAGAAATTATTGATGCATTTGAAGTGATTTAAACACTTATTTATCTTTATAATAAAATATACATTTAAAAGGTAAATTTCAAATGGAAAAAATTCATTTATTTCTCAAAATTTAATTGCCAAAACTTTAAGTAAAATGAATTTATAAATCACAGAAAGGAATCACTGATCATAAAGGACTGCTAAAAATGATTAAGCAACTCAGAAATATTTTTTTACTAGTACAGACATTTGCAGGTGAAACTTGCTTAGAAATAGAAAATGCACATTATAGCATGAAGACAGCCTCCGTTCACGTAATCCACAAGTACAGAACAGATTCCGTGTTGGAACCTGTCAGCAGTGTGGGATGCAGCCCCTCTGTGTACTGCTGCGGCGTGAGTACATCTGTTCAAACTTTCGGGAAGACATTTGGCAGTGGGAGTGCTTGTCTCTGACATGATCTGGATCGGGAACAAGCAGGTTAACTGAGTGAGTATTTGACAACCTTCCCCTCACAGTTTTATTTTGAGCAATAGCAGAAGAATGTGTTTATCGATTAATTCAGCCATGGCCTTTTTGGGTATGCAAATTCAGAGTTCACCCTTTCTTGTTTGCTAACTTGTGCGCTCTCTCTCTCTCTCTCTCTCTCTCTCTCTCTTCATTTGACTATTTATGCTACAGATTTGAATACTAAAATCATAAAGCTTTCCCAAGCTATTTTTACAAAATTATCCAGAATATTTTTCAAATATAGTACTGATAGTCAGTTAGAATTAACCACTAATAATTACACGAAAATACATTGATAATTTGTATTTATTATTTTTAAATATGTAATTGTATTCTCACAGGAACCTTTCATTCTTTCCTTCATTTTGGACCCAAATATGATTGACTTAACTCCTAGAAACATTAAGTAGGTGACCCGAGTAGAAGTCACTGGGATAGCTATAGATATTCAATTTGGGCATAGTTGAGTAGATTCTTTAAGATAATCGACAGCATTAATGTGTCAACTTAGTTATGAAGGCCAACCAGAAGTTGTTTTATAGTATGTATCACTATCCTTCAACTACCATTTATATCACCCTCTGTTAGACAATAGAAGTAAAGCCACATCTTTATATAGTGTGATAAAAAAACAAACTACAGCAACATATACTTCCTAATTTTGTCTGAAAATGGAATTATTGGTGATTTTTATCTAATGTTTTCTTTATTAACCAAGGTTCTATAAATATTACTGTCATATTGTTATAATAGAAACTATGTAGATTTTTATATTTTCTTTATTTTGTTTCCTTGTCTGGGATAAAGTCTTGGTATACATAGTCTAGACTGACTCTAAACTCATGGTTCTTCTGCATCACTTTCCTGATCCCACAATTACAGTCATACAACCCAATGTTCAGTTCTATTTCACTTTTCTTACTGATCTTCATCTCATCTCCCCTTCTTTACTTCTCTTAATAGAACTTAGCATGTCTCATTCTACAACTGAGGTATGTCTCCCACAATGCATATTTATTTCCTACAAAATGATGAAAGAAATACATGCAATTTGAAAGATATATCAATTGTTGTCTGCAATGTTTTGTCCATTTAATTGTTTCTCCTCTTTGTGCAGAACTAAACTATAGCAGAATTCATAAAATTGAAACTTGTCTTTTATCTAAGAAATTAGGGAACATTAATGAGAATAGAATGATTTTATCTAAGCAAGATAAGCATGGTTTTGTGTAAAATCAGATAAGGAAAGCTGTGGCAGGGAACTTTGAGAGCGGCATTGATGACACTACTCATGAAAGAAGTTTTGAACCGAATAACTACTATATCCACTACTGACTGCTGGGAGAAGGCGAATTATCCTCTCCTAAGGATGAGCCCCCTTATTGACTGACCAGTGATGAGTGATCAGTTCTCAAATACATTCAAACAGAAGAGAAAATAGACTCAGTAGGTTGTATTTATTAATTTCTTTCCATACACACACACACACACACACACACACACACACACACACACACACACACACACAAAGGAACATGTACGTGTAACAATCATTCAAGAAAATGAGGCTATCAACATGAGAGTGGGTGGGGAGACGTGGGAAAGCCCGGAGGAAAGGGAATTGGGGAAGTCAAGTAATTTTATCTCAACTAAAACCATATTTCACAAAATGAGCTTTCCAAATGAAACCATGAAGCAAAACTAAAATGAGTTTATTATTCTGAGGCATGATTGCTTTAAAGAAACTGTCACACATTAAAATAAGAATCACAGTACTATTTTACTTTTAAGAATGTTTTATTAATTCTTTGAGAATCTCAGACACTTTACTTTGATCATATTTACTATCCTCATCTCCTCTTATGTCCACTCTCTTCACCCTCCCAAACTTCCTCACTCAACTTTTGAGTTTTCTAGCCATCCTACAGTTAGTTCCTGCTTGTGCTGCCTAACAAGTATTGGGAGTGCTGCCTGTCCCGGAAAATGCTCAACTTCACAGGGTCACATTAGATAAAAACAAACAAACAAACAAAAAACCCTGACTTTCACTCTCCGTGGAGCTCTCAAGTGTCAACAGCTCTTCACCTAGTGGTGGGATTTTATGCCATCATCTCTCTCCACACTGGGATTTTGTCTAGCTTGAGCTTTTGTAGGTCTTAACACATTGTCACAATCAACCTGAGTTTATATACGTTCCTGTCCGTTGTGTCTGGGAAAACTATTTCCTTAATGTTACCCACCACTTCTGACTCTTAAAACCCTTCTTCCTTGAAATCTATGATCCTTCGGGAGAAGGTTGTGATATCTCCCTCCCATTTAATGGTGAGCACTCCACAGTCCCTTTTTCTCTGCATGTTGACAAGTGGGACCTCTGTGTGTTAATCGCCATCTACTTCAAGGAGACACTTCTCTGATGAAAGTTGAGGGATATATGAGTATAACAATAATTCATTAGGAGCTGTGTTAATAGTATATCCATTTAGCAGAATAACAGTACTGAGTTCTCGTTAGCTATATGACCACTCTGGTCATGAGTTCTTGGCCTTGTTAACAGTATTGTGTATGGGTCCCATCTCATACAGTGTGCCTTAGATCTGCTCAGAAAGTAGTTTGTTACTCCCATAACATTGTATCAGGGGCATATCTTGTCATGCAAGTTGATGGAACCTATCATGTCCTAAGGTCACAGATGGTTGAAATTGATGATTACTGTTCTTCAGTAGTATGCACAGCACCTTCCAACATCAAGAAAGCTAAACAGTAGAATGAAGATTCTTGGAGAGCAACAACTTAATTTCTTCACGTCCTGTGACTTGAGTAAATAGTTTCTTCAGCAACAGGTTCTTACTGACAAGTTCTGGAGAGTAGACAAGTGTGGTGGTATTGTGTTCCCCAAAATATTGTGTACCTTAATAAACTTATCTGGGGTCAGAGAACAGAAAAGCCACAAGATACTTAGACTAGAAAATGTTAGCACACGCCTTTAATCCTAGCATTCCAGAGACAGAAATCCCTCTGGATCTCTGTGAGTTCCAGGCCGCATTGGAAACAACCAGGCATGGTGAGTCATGCCTTTAATCCCAGAAAGCAGCCTTTAATCCCAGAGTGGTGGTAGAAAGCAGAAAGGTTTATAAGGCGTGAGGACCAGAAACTAGAAGCATTTGCCTGGTTAAGCACTGGGCTGGTTAAGCATTTGTCTAGTTAAGCTTCAGGCTTTGGAGCAGCACATTTCAGCTGAGAGTCATTGGGATGAGGACACAGAAGCCTCCAGTCTGAGGAGACAAGACCAGCTGAAGATCCAGCAAGGTGAGATAGCTGTGGCTTGTTCTGACTCTCTGATCTTCCAGCATTCCACCCCAATACCTGTCTCGGGTTTGATTTTATTAATAAGAACTTTTAATATTCATACTACAGACAAGAGCTAAGCATTAGGCTGTAATGTTTGGGTGTCTATGAAGTCAATTAGTCAACAACTAAAAAAAGAGTTAACTAGATTCTGGCACTAGGGTTATTAAGGGGTAGCAAGAGATGTCTAGCTTGAGAATGGTTTCCCTATGTAGAATAATTCCATTTAAACATTTTTTATATATGGATATTGTTGTTTTTAAAAGATTCTATAATGCAAGGTTTCTAATTATTTTTTAACAAAGGTCTTTAGTATTTGTTGTAGAATGTTATTATAAAATATATTACTTTTATTTATGTTGCATTTGTTTAACTTGGTGAAGCTGTGTTACTGTGCCTATCTAAAACACCTGATGTTCTAATAAAGAACTGAATGGCCAATAGTAAGGCAGGATAGGCTGGGCTGGCAGGCAAAGAGAATAAACAGAAGGAGAAATGTGGCAAAAAAGATGAAGGAGCCAGAGAAGGAGGAGGACCCCAGGGGCTTGTTCCTTTTTCTTTCTATGCCAGGCTACCTTGCTTTGAATAAGTGTTTCCAGCTCCATCCACTTACCTACAAATACATTTTTTCTTGAATGCTATTACATTTCTACGATGCGATTGAATAAATAAACTGTTTTTTTTTTTTTTTTTTTTTTGGTGTACGTGTATCTGATGATAGGCATCCATTTCCTAACTATTGTGAATAGAGACAATCAACATGTCTAAGTATCTCTGTAGTAAGATACAAAGTCCTTTGGGTATATTCCCAAGACTGGTATACCTAGATAATGTGGTAGATCTAGTTCCAGTGGTTTTATTTTTTTGGGGGGGGGGTGGAGTTTCATGACAGGGTTCCTCTCTTTAGTCCTTGCTGTTCTGGAACTCATTTTGTAGACCAAGCTGGCCTCAAACTCAGAGATTTGCCTGCCTCTGCCTCCTGAGTGCTTGGATTAAAATCATGCACTACCACCACCTGGCATTATTTCCAGTGTTCTGAGCAACCTGCACACTGACTTTTATATTACTAATATTTAATAAAAAATGAAATCACTTTGATCTATTTTCTTTCTGAGTGGCTTTCTTGGGTAATCAAGGTATAATCAGATTATCAATAAGAGAAAGAACATATTACCTATGGCCCTGTTCTATTGGTGGCATTACACACGGAATACATTTTTTTTTGTCAGTGTTCTCCATAGACACACACTTGCATGTGTTATTGCAACTCCTGAAAAATACTACATTCTCTTGTTATTTCTGAAGAATTTCTTGGTAGGCTTTGCCAAAACGTGTTTATTTTTTTGATCTTTAAGTATCTGTTTTTCTATAGTCAATTAAACACACCCTTATGTAATGTGTTATCTTTATCAGAGTGGTTCCATGGTTTTCTTTAATCAAGATTAGTTACTAACTCAAAATGAGAATATCCCTTAAAATATCAAGGGTAAAGCATGTAACTTAAAATGTGTGATGGGCTTATGGATATCAATCATTAACGTTCTTTCATCAGTTCTTATTTTCTAGAACATTTATTAGGCTACATAGTCCCTCTCATTTATGTCTAGAAACATGTAAACTTTTTGAACTCCTTTCAAATGAAATCAGTTACGCTTTTTGAAAACTTCAGAGACATTTTTCTAAGTGTTTCAGACATTTTTGCTCTAAAGCTCAGCTTTCCAGTTCTTTATCTATCAATCAAAAATCTGTGGGGTTGAAGGACATGGCAACTACTCAATTACTATGATAGGAGATCTCTTTCATCTAAGATCCAAGATCCAAACACAAGATCACTATAGAAACGGGAACAATAGAATTTCCAAGAATTAAATCAACAAAAATGAACTTACAAGCAAGTCCCCTATATGATAGGACATAGGACAGTGTTCACTGTCAGACTCTTACCAACTCACCAACACTCATGATATGAACCGATTCTTATACTGTGCCTACATTACCATGCCTCATTTGCTGTCTATTTTGAATAAAAGGTTCTTTGCAAACTCTCAGTGATCTGTACTTACCTGCATGGTTTTCTAAATACCAAACATAGTATAATAAAAAAACAACACAAGACCATCCCATTATTTCATGTGCTTACCCTAACCAAAGCAATTTTCACTTAGTAGAAATAGAGAAAAGCAAGTGTTTGAACTATGTTATAAAATATAATCCTGCAATCCTAAAATGTTAGGTTGAATAATGTTGTATCAGTTAAATAAACTTGAAATTTTAACAATTAGTTTATCAAAATCTTTTTACTAATCTTTCACAGCATAGGGAGTTTACATTAGATCACTTCTTTGTTTCTTTTTTCTGATTATTAGTTTAGCAGCTGATTTTAAAAGAAAATCTGTACTGTAGTATAATTAATTTGAATATTATTAGTACATTGTTTTATCTCTAATATTAGTCATAAAATAGATATGTTTAGTCATAACATCTCATTTTCCAAAATTCTTCATTTTTAATATTCTTCCAATATATTAGAAAGTATTTCTATTTAACTAATCTATTAAAACAAAAATATTTTGTAAATATTCATATTTTTTTGAATTTGTACACAGCAGCAGTTAATTTCTTACTATACACGAAATAATTTAAACTGTCTTGAATTAGTTTGTTCACCATAATAGAACATTATATTCTGGGCAGTTTATATAGTAAGGGAAGTATCACATGAGTCTGAAGACCAGGCATCCAAAATCCTGGTTCTCACAGGACTGTTTTATCCTGAAGCCCGTGGTCCTTCTCTCTTCATGGCTATTACCCAGCCACCTTCTCTGAAATCTCAGATAGTATCACACAGTGATTGTTTGCTGTCCCTTTCTTCCATGGGAAAAGCCTCAGGTCTGTTGGTTGGATCAGGAATCCATGCATATAGTCTTACCCAAGATCCACTCTTCAGCCATTAACTGTGTTTAAAGATTCAACATAGAAATTGTGTAGAGACACAGTCAAAGATATTCAAGTTTGACCTTTCATAATTCCCTGTCCTCTTGCATGCCAAAAACATTCACTACACCTTAATAACCTTGAAATTCTACACACATTCTACTATCAGCTTAAAGTCTAAAGTCTAAATATTGTCAAAATCATGTGAACGAGTCTTAATGTTTAATCGTTCTGGGTTATGCTTTATTTCCAGATATAAATTTGTAGAATCAGACAAATTGCGTGCTTCTATGATACAAAATGGAGATTCTCATTTCAGGACGAAGAATTAGAAAAAAAGAAATGGATTCCTGAGAGTCCCCGGCCCCCAGCACCCTGCCTCTTCCTATTCCCATGATGTCCTCATCTATCATGGTATATCCCTCCCTTCCCTCCCACTCTGTCCCTGTTCCAGCTTGACCCTCCCATTTCCCCATGTTCTCATCCCCTCCTCCTTGACCTCCACTCCCCTCCCCCACTCCCAGCCCGCTCATGTAGATCTCATCCACTTCTCCTTCACTGGGCTATCCATGTGACCCTCCTAGGGTCTTTCCTTGTTAGCTAGACTGCTGGCAGTGGTCCAGAGGGTGCCTGGACTGGTCTACTCTGGTGACCGGTCTAGTGAATACCCTAACTGTCATCATAGCGCCTTTGTCCAGTGAGACATGGCGCAGATACAGAGATCCACAGCCAGGCCCCAGGCTGAGCTCCCCGAATCCAATTGAAGACAGAGAGGAGGGATTCTGCAGACAGGGAACATTGAGAACATGATGGAAAGACTTCCAGAGATGACCGGCCACACTAGCAGAAGCCCATGAACTGTAGACTAGTGGCTGTGGAGCCCCCATGGGACTGGACTAGGCCCTCTGGATACGGAAGACGGTTGTTTGGCTCAAACTGTTTGGGGGGGCACCTAGTTAGGGGGATTGGGATCTGTCCCTGGTGCATGGGCAAGCTTTTGGTAGTCCAGTGCCTGTGGTGTGACACCTTGGTGCAGTGAGGAGGGGCTTGGACCTGCCTAGGCTCAGTGTGCCGGGTTCTGCTGACTCCTCATGGGAGACCATGATTTGGGGGATGTGGGGATGTGGGGTGGCTTGGGAGGGAGGGCTGGGGAGGTGGGAGGAGGGAGGAGGCGGGATCTGTGGGTGGTATGTATGTAGAATGAGTAGAAAATTTCTTAATAAAGAAAAATGGAAAAAAAAAAGAAATGAGTAGCAATCTTCAATCAAGTCTTGAATTTCCTCTCAATAAACATCCCTTTGTGCATGTGGTAACGTGGGGATAGTGGCTAAATATAGACCTTGGCAGATAAAACATGACTAGTAACTAGTTCGTGTTTTCTCTTCCAAATACAGAGATCTGTTTTTCCTTTTCTTTTAATCAAATTATTTAAAGACTGATTTTAATACATTTGTTCTGTATTGTTTTTGTTTGTATTTGTATATTAGAAATATTTTCCTTTTTACTGTGGAATTTGAACCACCATGGAAATCAGACTCTCCTGATGGGAGAGCCATGTGGAGAGGCAAGGACAGCACAAGGAGATGGATAGGAACCTTGCCAGGCACAGCCTTCCCAACTTCCCACTGTGGCATCAGGTATGAAGGATGCTGTTCAGACATTCTATACAACAAAGCTGTTAGCTGAAATCTGCTGGGTGACCTCTGGTAGATAATGCATAAAGGGGAAAAGATATGGAAAGTCTACACTACAATGAATCACTCCCTACAAAATGTCAAATTTAGTGAAATATTTATTATTTTGAATGACTGCATTTTTAGATAATAGTTCATAAAACAACAGCAACAATAACAAAATAACACCCAGAGCAAAGAATCAACCATCATGTTTCTTATACTTCTCTTGCATTTCCTTAGTCATCAAGGTTTGTCTGAGCCAATGAAGTAAAACGTATTGGGTGAATTAGGAAAATAAAATTCCTAACAGAGGGGTCTTAGATCTACAGCTGAGTCATATTTTTGTAGCAAGCCTGGAGGTCTGTTCTTTTATGCTTTGTTGTTGCCTTGCTTTGCTTCAATCACATTTCCCAGTTGACAGGCACAGCTCTGCACAGCACACACCACTTCTGCTGATCTGAGCTCAGGGCTCATTTCCATTTCTAGTCTGAAATTGGGAATATTTCTGAGTTAACAACCTGATCATGTAAAAGAGACTATTATTTAGTGTGATGGGCCCTGCCCAGAACAATTTCTTGGATCATATCACAAGTGGTAAAATGTGGAGACTGTGGCAGATGGAACACATTATTCACTGAGGAATGTACTTGCTCAGAGTTGACTCTTTGCACCTCAATCAAAAGAAAAGTGAAGGCTTTGCCTCTGGATCTTAAGAGTGATATCATGTAAACACTGAGATCTTGATTATTACATTTAAGAATCTGTGCATTCACCGAACTAGTGTAATCAAATATTTTAAGAGGTCTATTATTTATCTTTATGACTCCATCTGGTTTAATATCAACTGTAATGACAAGACCTGTGGAGAACATTCAGGAAGTAAAAATATCAGCCTAACTTCCTTCATTTCCCATGGATATGTCATGTACAGCAGATGGCCTGGAGTCATTTGATGATATTTAGCATCCTTGTTAAACCTGTATCAAATTTCACTAAACATTTAGTATATCATATTAAAATTGTTCCTAAAGCATTGCCTCTTTTTTATTTAGCAAAATGCTTCATTAAAACACTTCTTAACTTTTCCTACATAGTGTTTATGGATATTAATTGAGTCTCTGAATTCAAGAATTGTGGTGAATAATATGATGGTTTTTTTAGCTTCATAATTTCTCAGACACACTGTTGGGTTAATTTTCATTGTGAATTTCCACAGAAATGATGTCTCAAGGTTCTTAGATCTTACGACTATTATAATGTTTTCTGTTACTTAATTATTTATGAATGTCTGAAATTATTATAGTCTACTATTAAAATCAAAACTACATAGTATTTAGTATATGAAATTTAAAAGCAAATGCTATGAGAGTATTAAATTTGAGAAGCAAACTATAGCCTGTAGTAAATGCCACAATTCTTGGTTTTTCTTTTCTGCCTTCCTACAATTTATACCATAGACACAGCAAGCTACTACATGGGGAAAATGTTATACTAACCTAAAAATGAGCAATGAATTGCCCTCAAGTGGAGAGTCCCAGCAGTGTAGCTGCCAGATGTCAGTCTCGCTGCAGTTAAACGGGGGGAACTACTACATTTCCACATTTGTAATTTGTGGCTCAGATACATGTGGAGTTCTATTTCCACTCACTGAACAAGAAGTCATTTGTAGGAAGCATAATGTCATGAGCGAGGATGATTTTCCTTTTCTATGGGTTATTTTTATAGTGATTGGGCAGTAGAATTCATGATATAAAAAGCGTAAGTATTAGACTGTGCCAGTATTTTAAACCATATTACACACATCCTTTCTGTCCTCTTCATGTTAGACTTCTTGACACTCCACTGGATTTTATTCTAATACCGTAGAATATCATAGAAAAAGCTGGTTTCTCTTCACATTACCTTACATGAATTTCAAAATATTTCAAGATAGACTTTTTTTGAAATTTAAGAATAATTCATTTATAACAAGAAAGGGTTTTAAAAATATTTTTTTCTGCATCCGAGGCATGAGAAGGAATGTTGATAGACAATAATCATTAATATAATTTCAAAGTCTTCCTGAAGCATTTGTGAGAAATTGTCTAAAATTGTTGGTGCTGAGTCTGTTTTAGCAACTAAATAAATAAATTTTAAAGCATAAGGAAAGCAATTGCATCTCAAAGCCCTGAATTGATTAATTTCAAACACAATGAGAAGCACTATTTCAACAAGCCACCTTTAATTACAATATATACCACTTAAATGCAATGAAAATACATTTTAAGGGCTAGAAATAGAATAAAAAGTCCATATTTTGAAAGCTCCTGAGATTTTTAATGCATTTTTAGGGGTATGTGTTTTAGATAATTAACTAGAACCAAATAGATACACTAACTGAGGCAACATACTATACCATGATGCTATATGTTTCTATACTATATACTCTGCTGATTACTAAAAATTGTTTGAAAGTTTGCTAAATCTACTTTAGGAGTGATAAATCTACATAGAAGCTACTTAGCCAAAAGCCATGAATAGATTAGGGGCTGGAATGGTATAGTTAACGCATCTATTTGCATTATTTTGTAATAAACAGTTATGAATACATAAAATTACATTTTGAGTAAAACTGTGGGAAAGTGAATATTTCCTTATTTTTGAATATGTAAACCTCAACCTCTTTTCTCAGTGTTCTGGAACAATAGAATTGCTTCCTTCTCAGGTATAAACAATAGTAAGTAACAGAGTGGATCTTCTCACTATCAGCAACTCTTTGTTTACTTTTGCTTACTGGGTTTGAATAAATTAATATTAAAAGACCTTGTTGTATCTTTATTCCAGGAAAATGAAAGTGTTAGCCTGTGAAACTCTACTGGTTTGAAGCTAAACACTACTGGTTCTGTTCCCTGTTTTGAAATTGCACAGCAGTCCCAACAGCAACCAAGCTTCATAAGTGCTCTGCAATGTCACCTGCTAACTTTGTTCCTTCAAGGCACCAAATTTGGATGAAAAGAGTAAATATAACTTTCATTTTGACTTCATAGTACACTCAGGCCTCAGATGGAAGTGACTTAAAGCCATAAAATACAATAACTTGTCACAATATACTTCAATCATCTCCAGCAACAATGTATATAATGATAATTTGTATTTCACTAATATTATCTAAGGCAATCATTTCATGTAAATAATGTTGCCACCACCAAGACATTTACATCAAAGGGAAGTTTCTGAAGTGCATTTTTTGTGTAAAGTCATGGTTTCATGGAGAAACCAGGGCTTCTTAGACTGGTTGCTTTCTTTTAAGAGTGTTCTTACCTTTTTCTATCAAGCTGTTGTAGATCTCAGGGGAACATCCTCTAATGCCTTTCTTCCTGAGAGCTGCCCAATAGTTAGCTCTGTGTTGCTTTTCTGGGGTTGGATGCTCACAGTGGACAAGCTCATTATACCTGAGTTTTCCAAAGAAATCTCCAGATAGTGGCATTTGACAAGCTACTGTGTCAGTGTGCAGTGTAGCCAATGTTGTCCAAGAGGCTTCTAGCTCAATCAGGGAGACAATGAGCTTATTTTGCAAACTTTTTCACTAGGATGGAAGACAGGATGTATTGTGTCCTGGCTTCCTTCTGTCTTAGAGGGTTAAGTACATGCATTATGATACTCATCTTCCTCAGCTAACCACCTGCCACAGATCCCTTCTATGATTTCTTATGCTATTTCTAGAGTGTATTGTTATGCTAAGTACCCTCCCTGCACATTGTTCAGACCAGAAATAAGGATACTTTAAAAATGGTAATTGTAACTTAGCTTAGTTGACATGTTAAAATTTCTCTGTCAATTGTTCCAGTTCCTTTGACCTTATTAAAAAAGAATGATGATTGAATCAAAGAATAATTGAAGGATATGATATTAGAATGCAACAAATATTATACCTCTGGAGTTTAAAAAAATCACAAAATGTCAGACATGTTTTAATTATTGCAATGTTGACTATCAACAATTACCTTCCTATGCCTTTGAAGAAGTAAACATCTAATTTTAAGTGTAAATTGTCTTCATTTTGCAATTACACATGGAAAATCATGCCATTCTTTTCTATCAGAAAGGTGATATTTAATCTCAAGTACTGAAACTTGACCTTATCCACAAGTTGGCTGTCCATGGTTTTTCTTCCTCATGGTCAATCACAGTTTGAAAATAACATTTTGAAAAATTCAGAAATAAACAACTCCTAAGTTTAAAATTGCATGGCCTTCTTAGTAAGATGCTGAAATTTCATTATGTTCTGGTAGCTTTAATAGCTTTCCAAACTATTTATGCTGTAAATTTTATCTGTCTACTAGGTACTTACTAGTTCTCAAATACTTGTCAGTTGTTTGATCCAGTATCATAGTATTGCAGTCCTTGGTTTCACAGCATCAATGTAACCAAAGGGTGTGTAACATGCTCAAGCCATTCATAAGAGAGAATTTTCATCGAAGATTTTATAATTATACATATATAAGGGGAAGCTGCAGTAGAAAAGTTGTCAGGTATCACTTGTGTTCAACACTGATTGAACAATGATTTTAAAATTGTTGCCTTTTATAAAACAATGCTTATAATTAATTTAAGTCATAGTAGAGCCCTTTAAAATATCTCTTGAATGAGCAAGGAAAAAAATTCCTTCCTATAGTGATAATGCTTTACAAGCCTACAGCTTTTAGTTTAAGCAATAAAATATTTCATAGCTCAATATGGAACAAATGAAAATGGCTTGTAAAGTATTTTAATGAAGTAATTTCAGTGATTTCATTTTACATGTTCTCAACTGGAGGGACAATAATGCTCTATGAAACTTGGAGACATCGTAGGCACAGAAATGACCTGATTTTAAACAACTCTTCAGGATACAGAGAGTCTTATGTTATGCATGTCCTGCTATTTTTTAGATAAACATAAAGAGACACAGTTACACAGCCGCACATGGGCTTGTGAAAAACCAAGAGCTATTGCCAGTCTCGAATGCATTAATCTTGAGGGCTGCCCTGTCTTCTTATTTGAATTCATGCTGGAGATAATATGAAAAACGCCCTCCTATAAAAATATTTGCATAGTATTGTGGTTTAAGTAAATAAAATACAAGCCCAATACATTTATTTATCTTTAGTCCCTAAAACTGAAAAAAAATTTCTTATATATGTTGAAGAACATTTCATTTATTTTCTGAGAAATTCTTTATATTTTTATAGCTAAATGGTTTTCTTTCACTGAAAATTTTTACTAATTTATGCACTGTCCCTTGCCTCAACAATAATCACATGCTTGCAACAGTTGGACCCTTACAGATGCCTTACATATACCAGTGAACACGCAAGAGTAGTCAAAATAACCAAGGCTATTTCAGCTTAGCTACAGTTCCATGCTTCAATATTATTTGACAAAATTGTCAGTTACTAGTACCCAATTGCATTTGTTACTGAATTAGTTAATATGTATTAATATGAAAAAATAGAAAATAAACAAAAGTAAAACATGACTCATTAGAATGGGTTTGTCAGTTACTTGAAACTTCAATTAAACTCTGATCGAGTCTCAGTACAAAATTGGAACACATTGAAATATAACAAGGCTTAGAGTAATATTACCCAAGTGCATGAGATTATTTTTGTGCTTATTACATTATAGATATGTGGGTAATTTAAAAAAAATTTAAAGGTGAATTGGATAAATAAAGTGACAGCCACTTATTAATTATCCTCATAAATTGGTGGAGAAAGTCCCTTATCTCGAAGCAGACACTGAGAGGAAGTGCGTCTACACAATGTGAACTCAGGGAAGGCTGGGGGAAAACTCTATACAACTGTAACATACCAGCAGAGTGCCTAGGTCCATCCCATACAGGCTCCCTGGTTGTCAGTTCAGTCTCTGTAAGCCCCTAGGAAGCCAGGTTAGTTGATTATGTGAGTTTTCATGTAGTGTCCTTGACCCTCTGGCTCCTCCAATCCTTTCTCCCCCTCTTCTGAGGATTCTACCTAATGCTTGGCTGTGGATCTGCAACTGTTTCCATCAGTTGTTGGATGAGGCCTCTCTGATGATAACTGGGCTAGGCACCAATCTATGGGTATAGCAGAATATCATTAGGCATCATTACACTGACTTTTTTTTTTCATTACAGTCATGTTTGGTTCTATCTTAGGTCTCTGGGCCATCCAACCTGTGGGTCCTGATGCTTCATGTACTGACAAGGGTAGGCTTACTCTACTGGCATGGGTTTAGGCTAGACTGGTCATTGGTTGGCCACTCAGTCTCTTGGCCACCTTTACCCAAGCACACCCCATAGTTATGCCAGACTGTAGGTTGAAGGTTATGTGGCTGGGTTGGTTTCCCACTCTCTCCACTTGAAGTCTTGCCTGGTCACAGGAGATGGACAGTTCAGGCTACCTATCTGCTATTGCTAGGAGTCTTAGCTGGCGTCATCCTTGTGTATTCCTGGGAGATTCCTTTGGGCCAGGTTTTTACCTGACCCTGAAATGAACACCTTTCCAATAGTCTCTTCCAGTAATCTCCCGACTCTGTCCCCCTCATGGCTTAGTTCTGATAATCTATATGATTCCACTTGACATGATTTAGATTATGTCTAACTTTCTTATTAATAATCTCTAGGAAGAATATTTTGGCCTTATCCACATGCAGTCAAAGTAATGCCCAAAGGCTATCAGAATCTATCTCATCCACATCACAAATATTTAACATTTCTATTTTTAATTAATATGAAACTGTTTATTTTCTATTAATGTAACTTGGCATTGTTTTCTTACTACATGATTAATTAGTAGTAAGAATTAATTTACTTTCCTGAATAAAATATCAAATATTGACAGAATTTTATTATTCCTTCAGAATGTTAAAATCCAAAGCACATCAATACTGCTGAACTTTACAAGTCTATAAACATTTTTCATTGTCTTGTTAAGTGATATTCTTAAACATTGACTCTATTCCTTTTGTGTATATGCTTACTGCCTAGCCTCTTTGAGCATGAAAATGAGAGGTTTTCTGATTACTTCTAATCACACTATTATCTGTGACAATTCAAAGTAACATATTACAACATTTAGAAACAGAGTCAAGAACCAAACCTCAAACCTCCCTCTTCAAGGTCTAGTCCCTGAATCTCTTCCACGCTCCTCACCCAACCCTTTACCCCAACTCGGTAGATCTGGCTCAGGCCCTGTGTACATGGCCTGGCTGTAAACAACTTGCAGGTATCTGCCACTACCCACCCTTCTTGCCACCACCCACAGGTTCCTTTTTCAATGCATCAAACCTTTTTCCAACAGTGTTATCCAGATTCTAGTCAGTGAGTCTCTCTCACCTGTCAACAGGGCTTCTCTGCAACTAGGCAAATCTAGCCAGGTCCCACATCCAGTTTCCCAGCATAGTCTGGCCTCCCGAGCCTGTATGACAGCCAGTCTCTGTGTATCTGCCAGGATCCAACCTGACTACCCCCAGCCTACAGCCCCTTCCCACACCATATCCAAATTATCCACCCAGCCAGATCCACCCCCCAACCCCAGGCTTCCACTATGAAACATATCGTGTACAACAGCCCAAATCCCTCTTTCCACATATCTTAAATCTACTCATGTAATTTTCAACCTGTAGGCCCAGAAATGATCATAATTAATATACACATTTAGATAATAACTTTAACTATCAGCAGCCTCAAGCACCCTCATCAAAAGACACAGACTGACTGAACAGATCAAGAAACAAATTCCATCTGTCTGTTGCCTCCAAGAAATACAATTTTAAAGATAGGCACCTCTTTAGAGAAAAATGTGGATAAAAGTATTCTAACCAAAGGGAACCAGGAAACAAGGAGGGATTGTTACCCTGATATCTGTCTAAATAGGCTTCAAACTACACCCAATCAGAAGAGATTAAGAAGGCCCTTCATTCTAATGATGGAACCAGTTAATCGAGAGGATATTGTTATCCCAAATATACATGACTCAAACCCTGTGGTGCCCAATTTAGAATTTAATAAAAACAAAACAAAACAAAACAACATAAGCAAACAAACACACAAAACAAAACAAAAAACTACTGAACTAGTGTTGGATTTGGATTTTAAAACATAGATGAATATCAGTTCATTGTATTAGCTGAGCTCAGTACCCCACATTCTCCAATACACATGTCATCTGTACAAAAACCTAACAGACAGATATCAGAATTTATTGACATACATCAGATGGACTTAACAGTTACAAAGAATGCATGAATGTAGGAACTAGTTCTTGAGAAGATAAGCAGGAGTGATAATCTACTGTGGAAACACTGGAAGAGCCAAAGGTTCAGGGAGTTTGTTGTGAGATTCTGTCTACTAGGCATCTGAGAAGCTGTGATTCTTACCAATATAACTAACTAAACGTGAGCTGAACAAGGCCAATAACAATATATATTCCAACGTGGATGGGGCAAAGACCATGAGGCCTCAGCCATACACAAAGAGCTAGACAACTAAGGAATGCTGAGAACAGGAGAAATGAAATTCCCTGTAAAGAGCACACCAATCGGTTATCAGATACTAAATAGTCAGTCCTAAAAATGCACATAAAAGTAACTTTGAACAGAACCAGCAGGCGATATTTAATATATATGTATGTATATATACAAATACATGTATATGTGTGTTTATACATATCATGTGCATATAAGTATGTATATATAAATATACATATACAGTTACATGCATATAAGTGTATATAATAACACATATGTGTAACATATATGCATATATTGTTACAACACACACATATATATATATGTATGTAACAATAAGTAATAAACAAAGACACAATGAATTTGAAAAATAGAAGTTGTGATATACTGGAGGGTTTGGAGGGAGGAAAAGGGAGGGAGAAATAATATTGTAATTTCAAAATTTAAAAAAATAAAAAAGAATAGTCTAAATATCTGCCTTTGATAAACAAACCTTTAAAAATAATATTGTTAAGAATAAATTCATAACCTCCTTTACTATAGCACACGAAGGTGAAGCATAAAATAACACTGTTACAAAGATTTAAACTATTGTTCACAAATGGTGTGAATTTCACTGCTCAGTCTTCTACCACATCCACAAACCATCTTGAAATAGACTAGGAGTGACATGAGACAAATAAACTAGTAATTGTGTGTGTGTGTGCATGAGAGTGTGTGTGTGTTTGTGTGAATGTATGTGTGAGTGCGTGTGTGTGAGGTGTGTGTGTGCATGTGCGTGTGTGTGTGTGCACATGTGTGTGTGAATGTGCATGTGTGAGTGTGTTTGGTGTGCGTGAATGTGCATGTGTGTGTTTGGCATGCGTGTGAGAATGTGAATGTGTAAGTGTGTGTGCTGTTAGCACACTTGGAGCCAGTGGAGGGTCTCCTCTCTCATGCTCTGCTTGTTCTTTTTGAGGCAGGGTCTTTCCCTTGCAGATGACTAGTTTTTTAATGCAGGTCTGGAGGCAATCAAGGCCCATATTGATCATGACTCAGTGCTGGGTTGCAGGCATGTGGAGGAGAACCAGCTTAGGTGAGTGCTGGGATCAAGCTCTGCTCCTCATGTTTTCACAGCAAACTCTTCAAACTGTGAGCTATGTCTTAGCCCTTGAAACAACACTGTTGAGGACCCTACATTGTAATTTAATAAAAGTGTTGAGCTGACTCAGTTGTAAAGCTGATGGCCTAACAAAGTGCTACAAGAGAGAGTGTAGAAATTCCAAGTAAATGCACATTTGAGGAGACTTCTGTGACAGTACTCCTCAGACCACTATGGAATAGGTTCCTTCTTCAATTCTAATATATTTTCTAAATATTTTGTGAAATAATGACATATTGACTCATTAAAATGAAAATATACAAGGCGTGTAAAATGTAAGTCTAGATATATAATACTAGAATCAATACATATTAAACAATGTTTCATTAACTTAGAGTAAACATAGCAAGAAATATAGCTTATTAATGTATATAACTATGCAGAATCAGCCATATATCTATACTGTGTTTTACACTTAAAACTAAAGACAAATTAGGATTTAAAAAATTGCAACATTTAATATCTAACTGAAAATTATGTTTTCAATTTTTGTTTACACTTTGCCTCTAAGGTCTATTTATATAATTTGGATGAAACATGTAACTTTCAAGTATTAATATTTAACTAGGAAATTGTTGCACTTCATTCTCACAACACTCATAATAGTAAAAAAAGCCTCACAGAATAAAATGCAGTAAGAGCACCATGAAATACACTGTTGAGTCTAGAGTTGAGTAACATTTAACACAACTGAACCCACTCCAGGTAAGTAAGTTTTTACTTTTGCCACGATGCAAATTGGCCTGCATTTTGATATTTTTGTTGCAATTTATTCTTGGATCCTTTGAAATACAGCCCCAATATGTTTGTAATTAACTTGAAATTTTAAAAAATGTATGACAGATTTGTGAGTTTCCTACATTTGAACCAGCTTTTATTAAAAAAAAATTAGAATTATGGCATTGGAACTGTAAAGTGATTGATTTTTCCCTTAGAGAAAAGTCAGTGCCTGCCTTCAAATCTCTTCATATTTATGATTGGTGAACTGCAAACATGTAATTATTAACCGATAGAAATTCATCATTTTAAGAACGCACTTCTCTTTTCAGCCCTTTAATATACATTTCATTTCTCTCCATATTTTATGGCATCATTAAAATCACTACAATAATTGTGATATTAAGCGACCAGCAATATCAGAAATTAGCAGCTTTTCTTGGCTTATTTCTATATATTTTGCCACAGGACTTGATTTTCATTCTTCATAAAATTTTAAAACCTGTAATTTATTGAGATACATTTGATGATAACTTAGAAAAAACTGATTAATAACAGTTTACCTATAAGTAAAATAATATTTTATTGAGGGCATGACAAGGTACATGTATGTATGGTTGCACACATGTCCAGTGCACTCTGAATTGTCACCTGAGCCTTGATATTGGGGAGTTCAGCCATTTTAATATAAGAAAAAATGACATAACATACAAATTTGACAAAAACGCTGTCATTTTGTACAGACATAATTAATATTGAAATTCTCAACTTAAAAAAAAGTGCTAGAGTTGATGTTGAAAGAGAGATAATTAAGGTGTTGAGATTCAACACTTACATATCAATGTTATTTTTATGTTTTGTCTCTTTATAATACTTTATTGATTCTTTTGTAATTTCTTTCAATGTATTTTGATCATATGCAACACCCCACAACTCCTCCATATACACCCTGTCAACCCTCACCTCCCCATCACCTTGGCCAGACAAGTGTAGCCAGACAAGTTTCTTTTTGTAGTGGAAAGCTGTCAGTGGAGAGATGTGAAACTGATAAAAGTACTGAGAATTAATCTCTGAGTGTTCATCCCTAATAGGATATCTTCAATAAGCTCCCACCACCAAGGTTCAGGTGACATCTCTAAAGAGGAGGAGGAATGTAAGATCAGGAAGATAGGAAGTAGTACTCTGGAATGCTATACTCTGGACATGAAATGACTCACAGCAGCAGCTGAAATAACACCTTCACAAGACCCAGGTAGACAAAATAGTTTATAGAGGAGGTTTTGGCAATTGGTAGCTGCTCAGTGAGGAGAAATCTTTGTTTATGAAGGTGTGGCCACTTGTGGGTTTCTCCACATGGAGAACACTAACTCTACTTAGTGAGGTTTGTTTTTTGTTGTTTTGTTGTTTTTTTTTAAAAAAAAGACATACTAGAGAAAGGTAGTATTGGATTGGATTAGACAAAAAGTTGGAAGGAAAATTAGAAGAAAATATGATTTAATACATTTAATTGTGTACATGTATAAAGTCCATGAAATTTAAGAAAAAAAATTAATAAGAAAAATATAGAGAAAAAAAATCTCATGAGATATCCAATAACATATGTTATTCAAGAAGAGCAAATAAAGACCTGCACTGTATCTCCATGATATGTGGAAAATTTGGGAACCTTTGAGTTAGACAGAGGCTTTTTCTCTTTCTTCAAGAGAGATTAGCATGAGTGCTGGGTGTCAAAGAAGCCAATGACTGTTACAGTTATTCCTGACAGTGGGTAGATATTGCGTTCCTGTCTTAGGAAGTTGAAGAATGAGTTCATGGACCACAGAGTGTGACTTTTAGGGAGGAAATAATTATAAATAATGAATGCGTGCTTAAGAAAGGATGCCGAGCTCCTCCTGCGTAGTGTGAGTGCGTCCTCAGGAATGGGCTCTGTGGGGGCTGTTTCTGTTGGTCCATTTTAAAGACATTATTGCCGAAACGCAGTGAAGTCTGGGGAAGGGGAGGATCAGGTCAGTCCCAGTGGCCCAACTATCGTATCTAGGTAGGTCCCCCCTGTTTACTCACTGTTTACTCACCTCTTGGGGTACGACCTCTAGGCGAGAGTAAGAGATAACAACGAGCTGGAAACCAGAACCTAGTTCTTGAATTCCTGGCCTCTCTCTTGGAGTAGGCTCTGGAGCCCATACCCTATCTGGCCAGTTTTCAGCTCCTCCTCTGATACAATGCAAGCTTAGCCAAGTGAGGAAAATGTTGAAAAGGAGAAGTGTCAACATTCAATGAATGAAGCCAGCCTTCAGAGTTTAGTTATCCACACACCGCTGGTATGAATTTCAAGTGATCTAGTTTCTATGGAGAAATTGGCAGTTTCTCAGAGAGTGAGCAGACGGTATGATATGACTAAACAGTGATGATCCTGGGAATTTACCTTTGAGAAATGAAAATCTAAGTTCTCTCAAAACCCATACCTAAATGTTCATAAGCAGTTTTGTTTATAATATTCCAACCTGGGAAACATGCAATTGCTATTCAAGTGAGTGGGTAAGGGGTATTTTACATATTTATACTTGGAAATACTACTGCACAGGAAGACAGAGTCCACATTAATAATATATAATACTTGGATAAATAACTATGACATTATGTCATTGAGGACAGCAATGCAATCCTCAGAGGTCATAGACAATACAGTGTGATTGATTGATTTTACATTAAAAACATATCATTTTAATTGCAAAATCTCTAATATTAGAAAACAAAATACTAATTTTTATGAATCAGTATCAAACACTTGTTTTAGGTAGAAGGTCATACAGTCATAAAAGACAGTTCCAAAGTTGCTGGTGTTTGTGAGCCTGTCCAATATTCCAGGTCGTGAGTAAATGAGCTGAACATGATAAAATCGCTCAAAGCTCAATTCACACATGCACCTATGAAGGACAAATTGACCTGCAGAAATGTCTGCAGGCTTACAGGTTTAGGCTACAGTGTCCATAAATGTTCTGCTTGTAAATTTCACTGTTTTTGCAAAGTCGTCATCAAATGCATCTCTAGAAATTACAGGTTTTAGAACTTTATGAAGAATGAAAATCAAGTCGTGTGGCAAAATATATACAACAAATGTTTATCATATTTGACACCTTTCATCATAGCATTTGTAACTCGAAAATACAAAACATAGTCTAGCCAGTGTCTTCCCAAGTATTAAATAGGAATCAATGATACCTTATGATTTTATTCTAAGAATCTACAGAGATACAGAAGGGGAAAGCATACATTTTGTCTATATAGAGAAATTAAAGATGAATCCTCACAGTTATTCATTTCCTTTCAGAACTTAGTCTCAACTAACTAAAGCAAGATAGTTCATCACAGCTGGAACATTTTCCCACCACTGTATTATGTTAACTTTTTCAGGGAAAATGGGAACAAGAATCTACTCACCCCATATAGGGCTTAGCACAGAACAAAGGATTGCACAAAGTCAACATAGCATACTGGTGACTTTATTGTACTTGTTCACTGAGCACAGACAAGGGCTTCTAGGAGAATACGTGACTCCCAATAGTCCTTTCACCAAAAAGACCCACTTCATCATGGATAACGGCATGAAGCTACAACATGGAGTCCCACTTGAAATTAACTTTCCATTAACTCTGTACCCTAACATCTGCTAATAAAACTTGAAGAGAAGAGAGTGGACGGAGACGTGGGTGATGATCCTGTGCCCCTCTCTTATTTCTTTGTACAAGGACCATCAATATTACCATCATTACAAATCATTTTATCACTGTATTGAAGCTCTTGTTACCACGGCTACTACTCTGCCTAAGATGGCATTATGTTATGCCCAGAAGAAAAGCTGCCATACAACATATTGTTGTATCAAAATGTAAATATGTTTAACAGATTTTAGGTTTAATATAATGCTTTCTCATTTCACAGAAATCCATTAATTGAAACAAGTCTTTATTGAGCATCAAATAACAAGGAAAAGCATAGTCAATGAGCTCTTGAATATGGTCGTTAAAGGTGAAACTGTATGCTTTTTGGCCACATAAATGTATTTAGAGAGTGTAAGACGTGTTGAACAATCAATATTTTCTATAAAACAGATGTTGTGATCACCCCTTCTCCACTGCTTAGCACTTTTAACTCCCTAGACTTATTTACTCAACTCACAAATGTCCCTTTATAAAGATATTTCCTGTTCTAAAAAAACAGTGGCACTCTTGCTTTCTCTCATATCCTTCCCTGTTTACTTCTGATTCCTTTGGAAAAAAAGGGGGGGGGGGGGCAAAGGATTTTTTTTCAGTTAGGTGTAACAATTTTGAGAGGATTAAGTGGACAAGACAATTCTCCCTTTCCCTCTACTCCCAGCATCCTCTTTTCTCATTTTGTGCTGTTTTGTGAATAGGCTGATCTAGTATAGAAGGTATAGGTTGTGAGGAATACGTTAACAGATGGGAAACAGCCAAGTTTTCTCAGGATTAGGACTAAAATATGGATGCCACTTTAGTCACATCTGCTCGATCCTCTGTGTAGCTAGAGTTTTTCTCTCTGGGTCCTGCCAAGCCCCGGCAGTCCCGTAGCCCACTTATAAAATAAACATACAGATGCTTATATTATTTAAACTGCTCGGCCATTAGCTCAGGCCTACCACTGTCTAGCTCTTGTTCTTATACTCAGCCCATTTCTGTTAATCTATATGTCATCGCGTGCTCCGTGGCTTTACCTGCTGCCGTTACATGCTGCTCCCTGGACGGCAGGCTGGCATCTCCTCCAGACATCCACCTCCCAGCCTCTCTTCTCTGTTTGTCCCGCCTATCCTATACTTCCTGCCTGGCTACTGGCCAATCAGCATTTTATTTATTCACAACACACAGGACTTCCCACAGCACCTCTGTGCTTGTGAGTTTTATACTCTTTGAGCATTAGTACAGCTTTCCTCACTGAGATGTGTTAATCAGAGTGATAATTTCTTCCTTTTTGACAGCGAGAATATTTTTAACATAGACATTCCTAAAATGGCTAAAAAGAAATGAATAAGGTCTTGGCCACTGTTCTTTTTTTGTGTGTGAAGAGTCACTAAGACCACGGCAATCTTATAAAGGAGAGCATTTAGTTGGGGCTTCCTTACAGTTTCAGAATTTAGTCTACTATCATCATGGAAGGGAGCATGACACACAAGAAGGCATGGTACTGGAGAAGTAACTGAGAATTCTCTGTCTGGATTCACAAGGCTCAGGAAGACAGAGAGTACAGGGCCTGACTTGTTCTTCTGAAACCTCAGAGCCCACACACAATGACATACCTGCCCCAACAAGGCCACACCTACAAAAAAGAACACATTTTTCTAACAATTCTAAGAAGTGCTACTCCGAGATGACAAACATTCAAATATATGAGTCTATGGGAGCTATTCTTATTCAACCCTCACAAATGATAAATAGAAAAATAGGTGTAAAACAAATTTGCTGGATCTATTCTTTGTCAATGTCATCTCCATTGGTAATATTTATTAGATGCTCATATAAAACTATTTTTTGAGTCCATTGAAAATTTTCAACAATGCTAATATTATTATTTCTAACATATAATTAGGAGAAATTGACAATTTTTTCAGTATTTCTTCAGCCAGAATAAAAATAAATCATTATTTGGAAGAATTGAAATTACAAAATGAAATTAAATAAAAATTATAAATATGAATGACAAAAATCTTAACAATTCACCAAAAATCTTTAAAGTTAGTTTTTTCTTTGTTAGGTATAACATACTGATAATATTGATAAGACTTTAAAAGTTAGAAGATTATTGAAGTAAATAGTAACATATATTTCTCTTGTGGCAGTTACTATGGACTTTATCTATATTTACATGCTAGTATAAATGTTCATGATTTCCAACAGCCATATTTTGGAATGTTGCAGGTCCGGGAACTAATTACAAATCATCTTGAGCTATTAAAGCCCCCTGAATAGCCATTATCCCCCTCTGTCTGTGACCCAACAGCATCCTCAGTGGCCATCACTTGCAACCATATGGATGCATTAACATAAGAATCTCCCAGCTTCTACCAAACTAAAAGCACCGAGAGTATCTGAGCCCAAAGCAGAGGTTTTTCTGCTTTGCTCTAACCCATCAACTTGATATTTTCACCAATGTATGGAGGTGTCTTCATTTGTAGTTTTCTTTGTTTTTTAACTATAAAACTTCAAAAAAAAAATGTTACTACATTGAAACACAGAACTTAAGATAACCTTAATCTCTGCTCCTAATTCATTTACCAATCATGGCCACAAATAAGGTATCTTTATCCCTTTGAAATAAGAGTTGTTACATGTCAATCGTATGTTGGTATGTTTGTTCCATGTATGTGTGTACACATGGTATATATGACTGTGCATAATTCACACATGTCAGTTAGGATCTTTCATATCTCTCTACTTTTTCAGATGCTCTTCTACTGAACTGTGTATCACCAGTTTCTTGGAATAACTGGTGAGCAGGGCCCTTGTATTCTCCTGTTTCTGCTTTTTAGCACTGGGATTACAGGTGCAGGCCACTGAAGAATTTTTCTACTTGGATGTTGGTTACCCAAACTCAGGAACTGGTGCTTGCAAAGCAAGCATGTTAACTATGGAGCCATCTTCCAAGACCAATGTATTTTTATAGTAAATATTATAAATCTTGTTTTTCTTCAGATCTTCCATAGTCTCTAAGTTGATGCACCGAGATCTCCTGGGTTTAGGTGGCATGCTGGCTCTTGTTACATGTTTGGCACTTGATTTGATCCCCAGTGTTCTGATTGCCTCTCCCCTTTGGGAGGAGTTAGCTGACAAAATAGAAATATTTCTCAACAAAGTTGCCCTGATATTAGTTTAGTGGAAAGAATTGTATAAATTACCTACATGGAATCACTAACTAATCATGTCATCTTTAATAATTTGTTTGGTTATTACACTGTCAATAACATTTAAGTAATTGCATCAATAGTTATCTACAAAATCATAGTTAGAGAAAGGAGTATTTAGATTCTACTGCTTTGGAACAACTTACATATACCTGGGATGCTTAGTTTAACTTTATTTCACAAAGGATTTGAAGCTCTGTACCAAAGTCTTCTTGTAGTATTTAAAATACAACATTAACATAGAAAATCTGGGGAAGAAACTCAACTTACATAGCTCTGAAGTACAGATTAAAGGTCAAATGTATAACAATGAAGATTAGACAAAACACATACTTTGTGGAATAAATTTAAACTGAATTAAATTGTTTTCCTAATAGATAAAAGAAAAAATATATTTTAGGGCAGGGATATTTATCTAATATTATTTCTGAATGAAATACTTTTATGGCATTTTGAAAGAAAACTAATACAACATGAATGCACCTTGGAGGTGGTGCAGGGAGGTATTTCATATGGTTATTTCCTGTCATCACATAAAATACAAATCAAGGGAGCAGCAAAAAAAAAATGAGACACTGCAATGCTCTTCTGCAAGGTATAATATTATTTTCTGAAAACCAACAATAGATGTAACCTGCCTGTGGCACAAAGTGTTTACATAAATATTGGTTCAAAACAGTTATTTTCTGACCTATACTCCAACTATAGATCAGTCTAGCAATTTTCTATGTTGCTCTGGAATATTGGGGAATGCATTTATGGACTGAATGTTCATACATTAAATTGCCTAAATTAAAGATGTTGTTTTGAGTAGTAATTTGCTTGACAGTTTCATCCTCAAAATTGTCCGTGTTTGCAATATAGATTGCATTGTCGCGGTCCTTACTCACAGGTTTGTGACTGAGTCTTCTGGATTGTAACCATCACATTTACCATTTAAGTAATTTTGAAGACTGAGAAAAGCCGGACACTTGTGCACACCTCCTTATTACTCAGCTTACTTATCGCAGGTGGGATTTTTGTGCTGTTTTCAGTGTTACAGACTATAGAAAACTGCTAGGAAATTTCCTTTCAGCACTTGACAGTTACATGAACTTAAATGAAT
This sequence comes from Peromyscus californicus insignis, assembly GCF_007827085.1. Lineage (NCBI taxonomy): Eukaryota > Metazoa > Chordata > Mammalia > Rodentia > Cricetidae > Peromyscus > Peromyscus californicus. The sequence continues at coordinate 5,950,994 of NW_026294514.1, read as the reverse complement.
TATTTATTTGCCAGGTACCCAGGTTAACTCACCTGTGAAATGAAAGTGATGACAGCATCTTACATGATTTTAAAGAGGGAAGAGATCCTGAGAGGATGAGAGGTTGACTATGGGGCGCTGTCTGGTGGCCAGGATGAATCTGTCTGGGTCAGCTTGACTGGACCCTGCCTGCTTTCCTTGTACCAACCAGTCTGAATTGATTTTCAGATTTTAGATTTCTTGAAGTATTGCCCAGCTTACAATCCTCATTTCCACTGTCTTCTCAAAGTCACGTTCTGGAACTTCTGACCAAACTAGACCTTCCTCATGAACTAGGAGAGATAACAGAAGGAATCAAAAGTCCCTGCAGATTAAAGCCTTTGGACGCACACATTTATTTACGTACTGCCATATTTCTACACAGAACTTTATTTTAATTCATTAGAAATAAAATAGATCAGAGCATCTATATCAAGGTATAGTGGCTCATTTCTATAATCCTAAAACTCAGCAAACTGAGGCACTGAGGTACAGGACTCTGTGGTGATATTGTGTTCCCCAAAATATTGTGCACCCTAATAAACTCATCTGGGGTCAGAGAACAGAACAGTCACTAGATATAGAGGCCAGAAAATGGTGGCACACACGCCTTTAATCCTATCACTTGGGAGGCATAGATCCACCCGAATCTCTGTGAGTTTAAAGCCACACTGGAAATAGCCAGGCATGGTGACACACACCTTTAACCCCAGGAAGTGATGGCAGAAAGCAGAAAGATATATAAGGTGTGAGGACCAGGAACTAGGCTGGTTAAGCTTTTAGGCTTTTAGCAACAGTTCAGCTGAGATCCATTTGGATGAGGACTCAGAAACTTTTAATCTGAGGAAACAGGATCATCTGAGGAATTAGCAAGGTGAGGTGGCTGTGGTTCATTCTGCTTCTCTGATCTTCCAGCATTCACCTCAATACCTGGCTTCAGGTTTGTCTTATTTAATAAGACTGTTACATCTACAGGACTCATCAGGAGTTCCAACTCAGTCTGGGCCACAGTGTGAGCCCCTGAATCATCAATTAATCAATCATCAATTAACTATTTGTAAACCAGAATTGAAGAAAAAATAATTAGAAAAAGGAAAAAACAGCTTAAAAACAGTACTAAATTGCTGTGTTATCGTGGAAGACCAGTGGTATTATTTTGCCCTCCTTTTTTTAACTAAATGTTAGCAGTAAAAAACTCTTAGAGAGAAACTGACATAGAAAGGAACAGAAATACTAAGCTTAAAAATAAAGGGATGACCTGAGTCAAACTATCAAAAGTATGAACTTACAGGTTACTAGATACCAAAGACCAAGGGTATGCATTAAAAACCAACAAACAAGCAAACAAACAGAGAATTCAGAAAATGAAAAACCTAAGGAAATGTGAACTGCAGATGCACTGTCACCAACAGATGACAAGAGATGGACAAAAGAATTACAGGTTTGAAGATATAATAGAAGAAAGAGATATATAGATCGAAGAAAGTGTTGTATCCAAAATGTGCCTGACAAAAACATCCAGGAAATCTGGGACACTATGAGAAAAAATCTAATCATAATAGGAATAGAGGAAGGAGAATTCCAACTCAAAGGCATAGAAATATTTTCAAAGAAATCATAGGAGAAACATTTTCTAACCTAAAAAGGACATGCCCATAAAATTATAAGAAGCTTACAGAATATCAAATAGATTGGACCACAAAAGAAATTCCCTCTCCACATAATAACCAAAACACTAAATATACAGAACAAAGAAAGAATATTTAAAAAATTCAAGGGAAAACCTGTATGGCAAGAACTTCAAGTCTTTGTAGAAAAAAAATTGGACAAGATATCAAAAGATGTAAAGATCTCCCATGCTCATGAATTGGTAGGATTAATATAGTAAAAATGAACCTTGTACTAAGAGCAATCTGCAAATTCAAAGCAAACTCCATCAAAATCCCAACACAATTCTTTACAGACTTTGAAGGAATAATACTCAACTTTGTATGGAAAAACAAAATACTCAAGACAGCAAAAACAATCCTCAATAAGGAAAGAACTTATGGAGGTCTCACCATTCCTGATCTGAAGCCCTATTTCAGAGCTATAGTATTAAAAATGAATGATATTGGCATAAAACCAGACATGTTGATCAATTGAATCAAATTGAAGACCACCTAACTGAACATGCCTGATTGTTGGTAAAGAAGACAGAAGTATCCAATGGAACAAGGAACGAAACACATTTTCAACAAATGGTAGTTGTCAAAATGGATATTTGTTTGTAGAAGAATGCAAGTAGCTCTACGTCTGTGTATGTCTGTCTATCACCCTGCACAAATCTCAAGTCCAAATGGATCAAAGATGCTGTGGGATGTTCTGTATGTCAAATGTATTGCTGATTGGTCAATAAATAAATCACTGACTGGCCCGTGGCCAGGCAGGAAGTATAGGCGGGACAAGGAGGAGAATAGAGCTGGGAAGTGGAAGGCTGAGTCAGAGAGACACCGCCAGCCGCCATGATGAGAAACAGCATGTAAAGATGCCGGTAAGCCACGAGCCATGTGGCAGGGTATAGATTAATGGAAATGGATTAATTTAAGCTGTAAGAACAGTTAGCAAGAAGCCTGCCACGGCCATACAGTTTGTAACCAATATAAGTCTCTGTGTTTACTTGGTCGGGTCTGAGAGGCTGTGGGACTGGCAGGTGAGAGAGATTTGTCCTGACTGTGGGTCAGGCAGGAAAACTCAAGCTACAAATGGCGTCCAACGTGGTGGCAAGAGTTTCCACCTAAAAACTGAGAAAAAAGATTCTAAAACGGAGCTAAAAACAGCTCCTAGTTGTCTCTTTTAAGCTAGCGGCAGCCTGTGTGTTTGAGCTACTATGGCGGGTTCCTGGCGTGCATGCTCAACCTGCAGTATGGTGGGAATGAGGCCTCTGCAAGTGGCACATTAAGCTGTGTGGTGGATTTAGCCTTTGCTAGTACAAAACAAACAAAAAAAAGAGGTTTCTGGGCTACACGCTGCTTTGATAGAAGCATAGACCCACTATTTCTGAGAGTTGATGGCTCCCAGAGCTGGCAGAAAACATATCACCGCCATGTTGGGAAGCTGAAGTGGGTGGAGCCAGCATCGCCAACGCCTTTCAGGCTTAGAAGGCTGCAGTTCAAAGCAATAGGCTCAAGCTAATATAAAAAAATAAGCCACGTAAAGATGGCTACCACACAGAGAATCTGGATTATGTTCTCTTTGATATTCGTAACTAAAGAAAAACATTTGATTACAAAAGCTGTTGAGTTATGCCAAAATGTATATTTTAAAGGTACCTTGACTTCAAAATTTGGATGTAAGGATATGTTGCTTTGGAAAGGAGGCTCTGCTTTTGTTTCCACAGAAAGCCAGAGGCTATGGATTTGTTCCAGATTAAGATACATCAGATTTGACCAGCCAAGACCCCCTGAAAGGTCTCCGATGACACCATGGCCCAGATGATCCAACATCCAGAACCATTTCAAGGCAACTGGCTCAGACGATACACCCTCATGGGCTACTCCATAATCCTAAAATATTCTTTGTGTCCCCATAAGATACAGCGTCCCCCTCCAGCAGGAAGTAGTAAAAGAAGCTACGCCCAAATTCCCAAATATACCAAGCTGACTTTGGAGATGTGTAAAGGTTAAAACCTTCCTTTTTAAGAAAATAAAAGGGGAAGTGCTGTGGGATGTTCTGTATGTCAAATGTATTGCTGATTGGTCAATAAATAAATCACTGATTGGCCTGTGGCCAGGCAGGAAGTATAGGTGGGACAAGGAGGAGAATAGAGCTGGGAAGTGGAAGGCTGAGTCAGAGAGACACCGCCAGCCGCCATGATGAGAAACAGCATGTAAAGATGCCGGTAAGCCACGAGCCAGGTGGCAGGGTATAGATTAATGGAAATGGATTAATTTAAGCTGGAAGAACAGTTAGCAAGAAGCCTGCCATGGCCATACAGTTTGTAACCAATATAAGTCTCTGTGTTTACTTGGTCGGGTCTGAGAGGCTGTGGGACTGGCAGGTGAGAGAGATTTGTCCTGACTGTGGGTCAGGCAGGAAAACTCAAGCTACACAAAGACTTCAAGATAAACTTAAGACTTCAAGATAAACTAGATGTAAAACATGACAGAAGAGAAAGTGGGAACTAGGCTTGAGCTCATTGGCACAGGAGAAAACGTCCTGAATAGAACACCAGTAGCACTAGGCACTAAGATCAACAATTAATCAATGGGACCTCATGAAACTGAACAGCTTCTGCAAGGAAAAGGACACTGGCAATAGAGACAAAACTAGCAGCCTCTGAAATGGAAAAAGACTTTTACCAACTCCATATTAGATGGAGGGCTAATACCCAAAATATATAAAGATTTCAAGACATTAGACATCAAGCAAAACAATAAACAATCCAAGAAAAAATGGGATATAAATCTAAACTGAGAATTCTCAATAGAGTAAACTCAAGAGGCTGAGAAACACTTAAAGAAATCTTCAACATCCTTAGCCATCAGGGAAATGCAAATCAAATTGCTTCGAGATTCCATCTTACACATGTCAGAATGGCTAAGATCAATAACACAAGTAACAGCTCATACTGGAGAGGATGTGGAGCAAGGGGAACACTCCTCTATTGTTGTGGGAGTGCAAACTTGTACAATCATGAAAATCAGTATGGCAGTTCCTCAGAAAACTGGGATCAATCTACCTCAAGACCCAGCTATACCACTCTTGGGCATATAGCTAAAGAACACTCCATCCTACCACAAATACTTTTCTTCAACCATGTTCATAGTGGCTTTATTCATTATAGCCAGAAACTAAAAACAACTTAGATGCCCCTCAGCCTAAGAATGGATAAAGAAAATGTGGTACATTTACACAATAGAGTATTCCTAAGCTGTTAAAAACAATGGCATTATGAAATTTGCAGGCAAATTGATGTAACTGAAAAAAATCATCCTGAGTGAGATAACTGAGACCCAGAAAGGAAAACATGGTATGCATTCACTCACAATTAGATATTAGCTCTAAGTAAAGGATAATCATGCTAGAATCCACAGACCCAGAGAATCTAAGTAACAAGGAGAGCTCAAGGGGGGATGCTTGAATCTCCCTGAGAAGGAGAAATAGAATAGATTTTGTGAGTCAACTGGCAGCAGCTGGGAATAGAAACAGGAAGGATCATGTTGGAGGGGGCGGGGATGAAGGGAGAGAAATGGAAAAGGATGACTGAAATTGGAAGGCATTGGGGAGTGATGTGGAAACCTAGTGTGGTGGAAACTCACAGGATTCTAATATGGTGGCTCTACCCAGAACTTCTACTAATGGAGGATTTGGAGTCTGAACTCAATCCTCTATAACCAGGCAAGGCTTCCAGTGGTAAGACTGGGACACGAACATCTAGCCACAAAGCCGAAGACCTAAAATCTATCCCTACCTTCATGATGTGCTAGGGCAATAGAGGTGCAGAACTTGTGGGAGTGGGCAACCAATAACTAGTCTAATTTAAGGCCCACACTAAGAGAGGGGGTCAATTTCTGACACTGCCTGGATGGCCAGGTATGGGAGGCTGGATAGCCCAGAAACCTATGGTAGGAAAAAAAAATCAATGATTCCTGATGATATTCTGTCAGCCACCAGCTTGAGTGGGCAAGAGGCAGCAGTGGTGACAGAAAGCTTTGTATGCAGCCATGAGCATATGAACAGAGGCAGCCCTCCAGGAGACAGAGTTGGGTGAATCAGCTCAACTTCATTCCAGAGTATAAGGAATATATAGCATTGGGGAGCCTAAAGACATACCCTAACTTGCATTAAGTGGTGGGCTCCTGTCATAAGGATCCTAGCACATGTCTTAGTTATCATATTGCAGCAAGGGAGCCTTCTAGCAGGGATCTGTGCCAGGGTTCAAACTAAAGGTAAGTCAGGCATCTGGTTTAGAGATAGCTTTCAGATAAGGCCAGTCCTACAGGCCTAGGAACATTCTCCAGATAAGAGCAGGTAGAGGCAGGAAGTTCTGTTGGACGGAGCCCCATGTTGTGGAGCTATTGAAATAAGCTGCCAAGTCAAGGGGAGACTGCAACCTTGGACCAGCCCTCAATGTCTCTCAACATCTCCTCCTGTTTTATTTTATAATAGAGAGCAGTCATGCTAAGCCCTGAGGAATCTGTTGCCTGTGTCAGAAGGGTCCAGGGCCTGGAACCATGACCTGACTGCTGGAAATTTTAGCAATAGTGGTGATCTGTCACTGAAGAAACTGAGTAAGGCAGGGGGCAAGCATCAAAATCAAACATACCATAATCAGAGGACCAATAAAGGGTAGGAGCCAGGATAAAGATTCCTGGGGCTGATTAGGGGCCAAGAGTTCTTTGCATAAGACTCTAAGGGTCTTAACATTTTGTTCCACTAAATTGGCACTCATTAACAGAGAAACCACATTCTTCTCCCAAGACCACACAAGTTCTCCCATGTTCAGCAGTTACCAGGTCTAGTGCTCTTCTGTTCTGGAGCACGGCACAGACAAGAGAGTTCATCTTTCTTTGGAATGACACCAGACTCTCAGGAGTAGATGTCATTGTCTGATCAACTCTGTATCTGAAGTCTCCAGCCAGAAGATGTGTCTGGAGGATGGCAGTTGTTACAGCCCTGGAAGATCCAAGGAAGATGAACAAGTCCTATTCCTACCAGTAGAGGAAGGAATGTCTCCCATCTTTGCTTAGCAGAAGTGTTGCTGCTTCCTCCTCATATGGATAGACCTGTGGAACAATCACAACTGGAGAGCAAAACCCTGCCAGTGGCATGTCTATGCAGGGGGTTATCTTTCCCTCACAGCAAAGAAGAGGAGGGTCGATGCATGTCAGCCTGGAAAGAGTGGTGTTGGTGAGACATTGGTCCTGGGGTAGAGGAGAGTGGTATTGACCAGTACAGCCATCAGCAGAGGTCTATTGCTGGGTGAATAAAAGAAGCAGTTAGAGGCATCAGGGTGAGTTGTGATGGGGAGAAAGTTAACAACATATTGAACATACTGTAGCCAGGGTGGGCTGATATCTAACACTGCCTGGATGACCAGGAACTGGAGGCTGGATAGCCCAGAAACCTACGATAGAAAAATAAATCAATGATTCCTGATGATATTCTGCTATACTCTTAGATCAGTGCCTACCCAATCCTCACCAGAAGTTTTCTCCTGCAGCTGATGGGAGCAGATGCAGAGACCCATGATCAAACATTTAGCAGGGCTCTGGGAATCCAAAGGAAGAGGGGGAGGAAGGTTGTAGGATCCAGAGGACTTGAAAACACTAGGAGAACACACCCCCACAGACATAAACTAAGTAGGGCTCACAGGGGCTCAGACACTGAAGTGGCAATCATAGAGACTTCATGGTCAACACTAGGTCCTCTGCGTATGTATTATGGTTGTTAGCTGATTGCTTAGGGAACTCTTAACAGTGGATGTGGGGGTACCTCTGACTCTTTTATCTGCTCTTGGGACTTTTTCCCTCCTACCCAGTTGCCTTCCCAAACCTTGATTTGAGGGTTTGTGTCAAGTCTTATCGTATGTTGTTATACTGTGTTTGGTGGATATTTTGGGAGGCCTGGTCTTTTCTGGAGGGAAACAGGTGGAGAAGTAGATCTGGGAGAGCAGAGGTGTGGGGACTGAAAGGTGTGTGTGTGTGTGTGTGTGTGAACTGGGAGGAGTGGAGAGAGGGTTAACTGTGGTTGGGATATATTGAAAATAATAACTAAATAACATACAGAAAATAACAATGGACTTATGTAACTGTATAACACAAAAGAAAAATGTGAAATTTAAAAATAAACTTGTTAGTGGGAGACAGAAACAAGGGAGATGTGGGAGAGGTACTTGATTTGTATAACAAGGAAACAAGGCAGGGCATTGAGACAGGATCACTACGGGAGAACAATTAGGGTTGGGATGCAGTGTCAGGGCTTTGGAGGAGCAAAATTAAAGTAGAAATCATTGTCAGAGTATGGCAAGGTTTGAAGTATAGTCATCCATAGATTTTTTATAAAAAAAAATTCTTTGCACAAAAAAAAAAGATCTCTCTTATTTGATGCTCTCTTGTGTAAGGATTTAAGTGTCTTTCGACGTTAACACCTGTTTCTTTGAGTAGATGTGACAGTGCCTGTAGCCATCTCGCTAAAACAAAGCAACATTGTCTCTTAACTAAATATCACGACAATAAATATCTGTAAATGTCGCTCTAGCATACAGCTGAAGTAATATTATGTTAATCCTGGCTAGTAAAGGAAGAGGTTTTAGTAACATGAGCCAAGGAACAAATATTAGCAGAAGCAGATGTGACAATAAATGAAGGAGAGGTATAAGCTACCTGTGCCAGGGAAAGAAAACTCACAAACACTCTCACATCTCATACACAGCAGCACACACCCTTGGGCTTACAACATAGAAAGCTTTGAGGCAGTCTGTTCTTTGTAGCTAGAGTTTTCCTGCCTGGCCCACAGTCAGGACAAATCTCTATCACCTCGCAGTCCCACAGCTGCTCAGACCCGACCAAGTAAACACAGAGACTTATATTGGTTACAAACTGTATGGCCGTGGCAGGCTTCTTGCTAACTGTTCTTACAGCTTAAATTAATCCATTTCCATTAATCTATACCTTGCCACATGGCTCGTGGCTTACCGGCATCTTCACATGCGGCTTGTCATGGTGGCGGCTGGCAGTGTCTCTCTGACTCAGCCTTCCACTTCCCAGCTTTATTCTTCTCCTTGTCCCGCCTACACTTCCTGCCTAGCTAATGGCCAATCAGTGTTTTATTTATTGACTAATCAGCAACACATTTGCCATACAGAACATCCCACAGCACTTCCCCCCCCCTTTTTTTTTCAAAAAAGAAGGTTTTAACCTTAACAAAGTAAAATTACATATAATTTGGGAATTTGGGCATAGCTTCTCTTACTACTTCCTGCTGGAGGGGGGCGCTCTATCTTATGGGGACACAAAGAAAATTTTAGGATCATGGAGTAGTCCATGAGGGTGTATCGTCTGAGCCAGTTGCCTTCAAACCATTCTGGATGTTGGAACATCTGGGCCATGGTGTCATTGGAGACCTTCAGGGGGTCTTGGCTGGTCAAATCTGATGTGTCTTAATCTGGAACAAGTCCACAGCCTCTGGCTTTCTGTGGAAACAAAAGAGACTCTTTTCCAAAGCAACATATCCTTACATCCAAATTTTGAAGTCAAGGTATCTTTAAAATATACATACTGGTTTAACTAAACATCTTTTACGATCAAATGTTTTTTTGCAGTTAAAATTCCCAAAGACAATACAATCCAGATTCTCTGTGTAATATTCATCTTTACATGGCTTATTTTTTATACTACCTTTACTGTCTCTTTAAAGACTTTATTTTTAAAAACTATGTATTTTTTATATAACTGCATATATCCCTTTTTCTCTCTCTTCCAAGCCTATGTACATTTTTACACACATTGTAAAGCATTTAAAGTCTTGTTTCATCTGAATCTGTCTTATTGTGAATCTATTGTTTTAAACTGCAGCAATTGTAAGACTGAAATGGCTGCTATGGCTGCTGGCTCCACCCACCTCAGCTTCCCAACATGGCGGCAGTACATTTTCCGCCAGCTCTGGGAGCTATCATGGGTCTATGCTTTTAGCCAAGCAGTGTGTAGCCCAAAAACCTCTTTTTTTTTGTTTTATACTAGCAAAGGCTAAATCCACCATGCAGCTTAATGTGCCACTTGCAGAGGCCTCATTCCCGCCATACGGCAAGCTAGGAACCCACAAGTAGCTCAAACCGGCAACTGCCGCTCATTTGAGAGAGACAATTAGGAACTATTTTTAGCTCCGTTTTAGAATCTTTTTTCTCAGTTTTTAGGTGGAAACTCTTGCCACCACATTGGATGCCATTTGTAGCTAGAGTTTTCCTGCCTGGCCCACAGTCAGGACAAATCTCTCTCACCTGCTAGTCGCACAGCTGCTCAGACCCGACCAAGTAAACACAGAGACTTATATTGGTTACAAACTGTATGGCTGTGGCAGACTTCTTGCTAACTGTTCTTACAGCTTAAATTAATCCATTTCTATAAATCTATACCTTGCCACATGGCTCGTGGCTTACGGGCATCTTCACATGCGGCTTGTCATCATGGCGGCTGGCAGTGACTCTCTGACTCAGCCTTCCACTTCCCAGCTTTATTCTCCTCCTTGTCCTGCCTACACTTTCTGCCTAGCCAATGGCCAATCAGTGTTTTATTTATTGACTAATCAGCAACACATTTGCCATACAAACCATCCCACAGCAGTTCTTCTTGACCAGCTGTGAGAATTATAATCCACATTTGGTCTAGATATTTGTTTATTCAAGATGGCAGCAGACTCATCTGTTGAAAGATGCAGTGTACAACAGCCACAAGATCTGGACATTTAAGTTACAAAACCTCTCTTATCACCATCTCAAGAGCACTTAGCTCAAGACATTGCTGTATTTGTTGATTAGAATTTATATATTCAGTCTAGCAATGGTTGAAATGATAAAGGAAATGAGAAATAGAAACATATAATGTAAAAGTGATTTGCATGTTTATCTCCTCTCAGTTATGACAGTTCAAGCAAAAACAAAATGTTCCATGATGTTAAAATTCCTGATGTTCTCAGCTGTATTACCATTTCAGTAAAAATGTTGCAATAACTTTAGAAGTTAAAAGATAGGTACCAGTCTTCATGTTAGTAAAAGTGACTGATCTAGTCTCACAGATGGCATGATATTAAATGTTTCTAAAAATCATCTGCAATTATAACTGCAAGAGTTATAGTCATAAGTTGAATTTCTTATTTTTTAGTATTACTTACCAATATGCTAAATACATTAAAGTGATATTCTAACTAGAATATCAGGCATACATAAATCATATTAAAACATTTTCTGTATAAAGTAGAAAACAGGCTTAGGAAGGAATTCCAACTATTGAAATATGCAGAAATCTTAGTAAGTAGCAAAGATTCTTCTTGAATTGACTTAGAGTAAAATATGAATCCATCACAGTGAAATCAGTGGTCCTGGGAGTAGCAATTACAGTGGTCCTGTGTAGTGATAAAGTAGTGAGTGTATTAAGGAGTTAGGCTCATTTTCTGTTTGTGTGTATATTGTGTAAATAATATTAATGTGTCTGGGTGCATAGGTGCACATGCATGTTGAGTCCAGAGGCCAATTTCAGATACCTTCCTCAATCACTCTTGATCTTATATTTGAGACAAGTCCCGCCATTTCACCTGGAACTTGCTAGTTTTGCTGGGCTGGTGCACCAATGAGCTACAAGGGATTTACCTTTCTCCATTTCTGTTCTGCAACATTAGGGTTACAGGTATTTGACACCATACTCAGCATTTATATGGTAGCTAGGAATTCTGAGTCAGTTCCTCATATTTGTGCAGCAACTAAGCTATCTTCCCATGCTCATTTTCTTACAGACACATTAATATACACAAAATGGATTAGTTTCAAATATTTAAAGTAGAAAATACAAAAAGTAATAAATATATGTCGGGTATTTGCTTGCATTTGATTTATGAATATGTATATTTTTATTTTGATTATACAAATTTATCTAAAGAAACATTGACACTCATATACATTCTGTCCTAATACATATTACATATAATGTATATATAGATAGATTAATTTTTATTCATCTACAAGTTACTAGTTTGTAGCTGTTAAAATATACAGTCACAGTACATTACATAGCTTTGCTTAATTGGCCAAGTCAAGAAGGTAAATAAGATAAATTGCAGCTGAGTGAGAGCTAGCCAAGTTGACAAGATAAAAGAAAATACATCTGAAACAAGACATGGGAAGATTATAAGATCTAGAGGTCCAGACATCTCCTGTGACATAGTTCCTTCTAAATATAACAAGAAAGCTACAACCTCAAAATTTCCAAAGTATAGTCATCTAAGGAAGACACACTGACAACACCAGTTGATGTGTCAATGTAGATTGGGGAAATCTTACAAAACTCTACCCCTTAATGAAATACTACAAGCAAATAATATCTGTTGAAAGCAGGGAGAGTGAGTGTTCTCCAGAATTGAGCCCCTGATAGGCTATCAGACTGTGAAGTTGTCAGCTCTAAAGATGTATGAGCTGCATCAAATGGACTTGGGAGCTGTTTTTATATCTAGTTCACCTCCCCCTCTTTCTCTACCTCTCTTTTTATATATGTACATATACACCATGTATATATATATATATATATATATATATATGATATAGATATAGATAGATGATACGTAGATAGATAGGTAGATATAGATGATAGACAGATAGATAGATGGATAGATAGATAGATACATAGATAGATAGATAGATAGATAGATAGATAGATAGATGATAGGAAAAGATACTATGTATAAGTGTGTTGAAATGCATAATGAACAAGACATCATGAATTTGAAAGGAGTGGGAAGACACAGAAAGAGTTGGAAGCTGGAGAAGAAGGGGCAGAAATGATGTAAATATGCTACTCAACTTAAAATTCTCACAAATTAAAATATCTTGAGGCAAAAATATCTAACAAGGAGAAAACGAGTGGATAAATTATGCTACTTTTAAAACATATATTCTCAATAACAAAGAAGAAATGATATTGAAAATATACAAAAGCCTTTTGAGAATCAGCAGAAAGGCCCTACAGCACCCTTATGGATGAAGCAGGCTGGCATCAATGCAGGCAGTGAGGTAAACAAGCAAATTTTCCTAAAACAGATAGAGGACATGAAGTGACAGATTCTGAAAATCCCACAGAATGACCAGATTAGCAGAAGAAACAGTCTTCTGTGTACACAACAAAATTCACAGAAGATATGCAAGTCTTCATATATTCGTATACCCATTTTCTACCCATGAATCTGAAAGAGAGCAAGGAAAGACAAGTGGCAGGCCTGGAAGGGAGGAAAGGGGAGACTGAAATGATACCATTATATTAGAATCTCAAGAAAGAATTGAAAAAAACAAAAAAAAAGACAGCTTCCCCTGACATACTTGGAGTTGTATTAACATATCAATTGATTAAATAAGTAATTTTTTTGAAAATGGAATAACTTTGTAATTTGGGGCAACTTGGGTTACTTTTATAATGAATTCTAGCATTTATAGTCTGAGGCGGGCGAGGCCGAAGCACTGGGTCACGCCTTAAGCAATTCATGAGCTGTGACATGCACAAGAAGCGCTCTGGCCAGAGGAAACCTGACCTATAAGCTCCAAGCTGAAAAATGATGACGTGCAACCCAGAAACACCATGGCAGCTAAAAGCAAAAGCCCACCAACAGCCCCACATATATACTCTAGCCTTTTGTTTAAAAAAACAAACAAACAAAAAAAAAAACGAGATTGCTTGCAACCTCCTGGAGTCTGTGTCTTTGCCTCTGGGTCCTCTCACCTACTGGCCCAGGGTATCAGGGCCAGGCGGCCCTAGCCCCAGTGCCAGCAACAATAGTCTCCTTTAGTTTCTTTTTAAGTAAAAGTCTGAAGAGTAAAACATTTACTCTCAGCAATGTGTTGCATACAAGCAACACACACGAAGAGCATGGATAATTTAAGGGTGAAAGCAAAAAAACCACACATAGTAAAAATAATAGGAAAAGATAAATGCCCTCTTTTTAGATAAGAATCTAGTGTTAAAAAATGCAAAGCAGTAAAAAGCATACCAAACTAAATTCAAAGCAAATCACTATAGATATTTTGTAGAAGCAGTAATAAAAAGACATTGAAAAGTTGAGTATTGACTATTTAAAATGTTTACATTGAAAACATGAAGTCCTATTTAATTGAAAAAATACATTGGGATATTTAAACAAGATGTTGCTTAGAGTTTATGCCTGATTATCAATTATAAAAAATATTTGTATTATCTATTTGAAAACCACATTGAGAAAGAGGTATCTCTATTTCATATGCTTTCAATTTAAATTTTTACTTTTATGATCTCAAAGTAATTTTCATAAATTTATATTCTATTACTTTTAAAAATGCAACCTACAGATCATTATCATCAAACATCATGTAAATGTTAACATATAAACCTAACAACTTCTGTTCAAAAAGATCACAGAAAACCCTCAATCCCTACATATTAGAAAATTTAAAATTTCACATAAAATCTAGTAATGACAATTGATTTTTATAATCATTTTCATAAATGCAACTAATATATACATACATATATTTCAGTTCTGCTGACTTGTGAAATCAGTTTAGCACCCACCAAACCTCTCATCACTACTGTCCACACTGGCTTTGTACCAGTGAACTATGAAACCATTCCTTGAATTTACTATTTTGTTCTCTCCTGTATGTGTGTTTCCGTTTCTATTAAATTTGAAAACTTGACAATTTATACGGCATGGATTAACTTGCTTTTTTAGCTTTATTCTCAATGAGTAACCATGAAGAATAAACTCTGATTGTAACAGAGCATATGATTAGCACATTCCTATGGCCGGTAAAATGCTGATGGGATATTGAACTCATTATATATTTAAAGTACATGGGCATCACAACAATGATTAACCATTATTTTAACGTGATTTAAAAGGCCAGCATGCCATACCACAAAACATAGCTCTGAATATACTTGACCGTTTTCAAGGTTCATTAACATCTGAACCAGTTACCACCACTTTAGTCCATTAGCTTTTGATTGCATGGTGAAGCCTGCAGGTGAAATTCGTGAATCTAAAAGCAAACCAGAGCTCCTTTTTCTCTCTGACTCTCTCACCCCCGCTTCTCGCCAAAGGAAGTGTCTGTCCTATTATAGCCAAGTGTTCCGGACTTTCTCTGACCGTGGGCAAATAAACAATAATAAATAAACAATAATAGCACAGTGATGTCAAGGAAGCTAGATGTTACAGTAACCTTCTAGTTACCCAATCCATACTACTCAGTTTCTACCACTTATATATTCAAATATAAATAAATTAAGTCAAAAAAATCAATTGACAACAGTACAATTGTTTTCTTGCGCTGCAGTCTGTTTTGTTAGCAATTTCAGAAAATAAAGGCCAACAGATTGCATGATGAAATGACAAGGAATGAAGTATAATTATCATATTTTAGAGGATAAGCACTGAGATCTATTTATACACCCTAAAACTGTGTACACAGTCAAAGACTGATGCAGGGGCAAGCATTCCATTAGTTTGTCTTTCTTTATGTGTTCTAGCACATGCACTGAAATCAATGCTCACATCTCTAAGAACTGATATAAGATATTTTATTATGCTTTCTAAAAGCAAGTATTTAATATGCATATAATTCTAAAACTAAGCAAGTATTTTCTAAACATTTTAGAAATATCATGCATATCTTTCAAAATGTAGGCCTCAGCTAGGCACAGTGCCACATGCTTGCAATCTCATCTCTGTGGAGGTGGTCCTGAGCTTGCAAGCCAGTCATCTATTCAAATCAGTGGAGCCCCAGCATAGTAGAAACCTTTCTCAAAGTTATGGTTGATAGATCCTTCAGAAAATGACACCCAAGGTATTCTAGACTCCAGATACAGGCACGTATTACACACAAAACACACACACATACCAACACACACACATGCATAAAATAAGTAAATAAAATACATATATAAACAAATATATTTTAGATCATAAGTTTTCTTTAAAAACAAAAATATCCTGAGAACTCATCAGTATCTAATTTTTGTTTGTTTGTTTTTGGTTTTTCAAGACAGGGTTTCTCTATGTAGCTTTGTGCCTTTTCCTGGAACTCGCTTTGTAGACCAGGCTGGCCTCGAACTCACAGAGATCCGCCTGCCTCTGCCTCCTGAGTGCTAGGATTAAAGGTGTGTGCCACCACGGCCCGGCTAGTATTTAACTTTTTAATCTCATTGCAAATAGATTTCATTCTTACAATATATTCTGATTGTGATTTCCTCTCCTCCAATTCCATTGTGCTCTTCCCCTCTCCTCCCACACAAATCTATGTCCTTAGACTGGTTTGTACCCCATTGAGACGCCATTAGATAAAACCAACCTTTCCCTTGCAAGTAGTTATTAGTTGGAGAATAGCTTCTGGGTTAGGGATGAGTGTGTGTGTCCACTTCCCCTCTAGGTTCTAAAAGTCCACCTTGCTTAGAACTGTGTAGGCCCTGTGCATGCTGCTGCAGTCACGGTGAGTTCCTGTATTTATTAGTCTGTTGTGTCTTGAAGTCTCTGTTTTCTTGGAGTCTTCCATCCCCTCTGACGCCTACAATCTTTCCACCTCCACTTTCACTGAGTTCCCTGAGCAAAGGAAGGGGTGATTTGACAGAGGTATCCTATTAAGGATTGATCTCTCACTCTCTAGACATGATCCAGCTGTGGTTTTCAGATTTGATCCTTTCCACTGCAAAAAGAAGCTTTGCCTTTGTCCCGCTGCAGCGGGGTTCAGGTCCTGAGACTGGGAAGGGATGTTGGTGCTGAGAAGTGTGCTACCACCAGACAAGTTTCACTCAAGTGGCCTGCCCCAAACAGCTCCAGCAGACTTTACTTACACTTCAAAACAAGCAAGATCAAATAAACAATTTAAATAGACCTATAATCACTATGGAAATAGAAGCAGGCCTTACAAGTCTCCCAATCAAAAGAAAAGAAAAGAAAAAAATCACAGCATTCTACCATATAAGATCTAATTATTCCACAAAATAGAAACAGAAGGAACATTGCAACTTCTTTTCACAAGACCACAGTCACCCTAATACCCAAACCACACAAAGACTCAACAAAGAAAGAGAATTACAGATCAAGTTCCCTTATAAGCAATGATGCAAAAATACTCAATAAATAAAGCTGGATCTGGGAAATAGGAAATATCTCCTGGGTGGACTGCAGATGGGTGGAGATGGGAACTTGAGAGATCGGGTTTGGGGAGGAGAGTACTGAAAGAGATGACTGGAAAGGGTAGTGAGACATTTCAGTGTCAGGTAGAAAGTTGATACAAGGGAAATTCCCACAAATCCACAAGGATGATCCCAGCTAAGACTCCTAGCATTAGTGGATAAATAGCACCAACTGGCCATCTCTTGTAATCAGATTGGTAACTACCCCAATTATTCTCAGAGAGCCTTTATCCAGGAAATGGTGGAAACAGATGCAGAGACTCCCAGGCAAACAGTAACTGGAGGTCAGCAGAACCCTGTCGAAGAGAGGGAGGAAGGATTGAAGAAGCCAGGGGGTAAAAAACGTCACAAGAAAATCTGAAGAAACAACTAACCTGGCTCATAGAAAGGCAGAGTTTAAACAATGACCAGGGAACCTGTATGAGACTGACCTAAGCCCTCTGTAGATATGGGACAGTTGTTTAGCTTGGATTGCTCGTGTGACTCCTAATAATGAAAGCAGGGATTGTTCCTAATGCTTTGGCTGGCTCTTGGAAACCTGTTCCTCATACTGGACTGCCTTGCCCCACCTTAATACAAGGAACAGTGCTTAGTCTTATTGCAACTTGATATGTCATGCTTTGTTGATACCCATGGGATGTCTGTCCCTTTCTGAACAGAAAAAGAGGAGGAGTGGATGGGGTGGGATGCTGGAGGGGAGGATGATGGAGAAGAGAATAGGAAGAGAGGAGGGAGGTGAAACTGCAGTTGAAATACAAAATACATAAATTAAATTAAAAATTAATTACAAAACAAAAACCAAAAATTAAGCATTTTTTCTCACCCTTCAACATTAACATCAAGAAAAAAAAAACAAATGTGGTTTATCTCCAACTTTTACATCAAAACAACTTTAAACCAAAATCAGTGCTCAACATTTTGTTAGCTTGGCTAAATAATGAGCCATGCATATCCTGTCCTTACAAAGCTAAAAGGTGATAAACATAAGCACACATTCTTAAAAACAATATTGTTCAAAACTTAGCAAAGCATCTTTACAGAAATAGGGATGATTTGCAGTAAACTGCTTGCATACAGTTTATTTCTCCAACTGTTCCCATGTTCTACAAAATGGTCCTGCACAATTGAGCCTCTCTT
Source organism: Peromyscus californicus insignis (assembly GCF_007827085.1). Taxonomy (NCBI): domain Eukaryota; kingdom Metazoa; phylum Chordata; class Mammalia; order Rodentia; family Cricetidae; genus Peromyscus; species Peromyscus californicus. Next base: position 5,932,935 of record NW_026294514.1, on the reverse strand, counting down.
ATAAAAGCAAACTTTGAAATGGCACTAATGATTTTTTCCCTAAAATTAGGAGATGTATTTAATATCTCCTGTGTTGCTTTCTTATATGTGCTCCCTAACTTTTAATGTCTCTGACACTGTCAGCAATGAATCAGAAAGTTTCCCAGGGTCTGAGGTGACATCTGGTATTTCAAGATAAGAAACCTGAGATGCATCAGTTCATATGCTGATCTGAAACAAGGCCATATCTCCCAACAAATTTTCTCTGACGATGGCAGAGCAAGACACTGATCAATGACTATGAATGTCATTAGGAGCCATTCTTTTGCTATGTTCGAGTAACAGCGCAGTATCTTTAGCTTTCCTTGCATCCCTTTGCTATATAGTCTCAGGTTGTTGGCCAGGAGAGTTGTGTTAGTCCTTCCATCTCATGCAGTAGACCTTAAATCCAATCAGAGTTTAGAAAGTTACTCCTGTGAGGTTTATGCCACTGTTGCACATCTGTGTGTTGTAGGTGGGTTACCATTATAGGTTGAAGAGTTTGTATCTGGATGGATGCTTACGTTTCTCCTTTGGTAGCACTCAGAGCACCTTTCCATGGCATGAGTACTAGTCAGTAGGGGTGACATCTCTAGACAGGCAACAGCTTGACTTCTCAGTGTTCAGGGAGCTGTGTAGGTGTTGCCCTCTGCAATAGGACCTTACCATGAGTTGCAGACAGCAATCAATAGCCATGACAAGAATCTGGTTGTTTGGAACTCTCCATGGCTAACAACTCAGTCAGATGTAACCTCTTCCCAGAACTGGAGTTTTCATTTGGTGACAAAAGTTATCTAGCTGGGGTCTTGTCTCCCAGTTACTTGGTGATTCCATTTAGATTTCTTTCAGATATGTGGATATTTTAGACATCATCTACTATATTAGGCTTCCATATGACCTTTAAATGGTCCCTAGTTTAATCTGCCTCTCTCATGCCTCGCGTAACTCCCTCTGGCTACATCACTGTTGGTATATATCCAAAGGACTCATCATTGTACAACAAAGACATTTGTTCAGCCATGTTCAATGCTCCTCTATTCATAATAGCCAGAGGTGGAAACAGCCTAGATGTCCATCAATACTTGAATAGATAAAACAAGGTGGTACATTTACACAATGGAATATTATTTAACTATTAAAATATAAAATCAGGAAATTCCCAGGTAAATGGATGGAGATATAGAAAAAAATATCCTGAGTGAGGTAATCCAGACCTAAAATGACAAATATGGTCTGTATTTGATTCTATGTGGATGTTAGCTGTTAAATCTTCAATAAGCAGGTCCATTAACCACAGAGGTTAGGTATAGAGTAAAGTACTAGCAGGGAGGGATGGATATCCTAGGAAGAATAAATAGAACAGATAATTAAGGATGGATGGGAAGTATTCCTGAAAGTACATAATTAACAGATGTTTTATATATATGCTTTACCTGTTTACTGAGTGAAATGATACAATTATTAAATGCCAAATAACCAAAATCCATTTTAATTCATGGATTCTCTAAAGTTCATATCTATTTTTAGTTAAGAAATGGCATGTCCTGATTAACCATAAAACTACAAAAAGCCAAATATAGATTGATGCCCTTATGATAGCACACATTGAAAATAATCATAAAATAGAGTTGGTATAATTCAGTAAATGGTGATGATTTTTGTTCCCATAAAGTTTTATGTCTGGAATAAATAGATATTGTATACAGATATAGAATTTAGGTAGATATTACCTGATCATTTTTAATACATGTCTAAAAAAGGAAGTTAAATTACAACATTAATGATCACAAATAACCAAGTGTTTGTGATATAGCTAATCATTTCATAATTTTTTTTATAAATTAGCTATTGACATGTTCCAGATTTTAGATTCTAAAAAAATCTAACTTATGGATATCTTCCATTTTTTTAGAAGATATTTTTTAGGAAATTTGAGCTTGCTGCTCTTTCTTATACATGAAATAGGTATGTTAGTTTTCTAAAATTATATTTCCCTATAATGTAATGACATAAAATAATCTTGGCAGGTATGGGTGTATGATCTTATTTTTCTAGGAATAAATATTTCATATTTTATTTTTGAAATAAATAATTCCATCAAGTTTAACATTCTAGCATTGGTATTTATATTTCACTTCTCAAAGCAGAGAGGATGATTCATGCAAACGCATACTGCTGAACATTACGTTGAAAGATAGAAATACACTATCATAAAGTTATCAGCGGCTCTTTAACGATTTTCTTCTTTGTTTCTTGCTTTTTGCTACATAATTATTGATTCAAATATAATGTAACACATATTATTTCCATGTTAAACCACAAAATTGTGTAAATGCATTAGCAAAATTCAATAACAAATCACTTAGAAAAGGATGACATGTAGTTCGAATGTAGTTGTGGACTTAATTGATTGCTGAACATGTAAAAGGAAGTGATCACTAAGAAAGTGTTGATTTTAGTTGTTCAGGTAATATATATATATATATATATATATATACACATATATATGTGTGTATGTATGTTTCTAAAAGAATGCATATATGTTATTTGCATATTTCTAAAAGAATGAAATTTTCTAAATGATATTTTGTGAATGTAACATGCACTGTTATGTTGTCCAGTAAGTTTAATCAATTCTTTTTTACATTTCTTTACTGTTGTATATTGTGATGTGATCGTTTACACAAGGGCTAAATAAACAGGAATCTTTCATTTGAAAATGTTAGACAAAATGTTACATATGAAACTTATTTTGTAGCTAAAAGGGGAAACTTATTAAAACTATACTTTAAAAATTTTTGCTTCAGGTCATTTGGGATTCATTTTTGTGCACAGAGATCTAATTTTGATCTTCTACATGTAGAGTTACCATTTTTCTGAAAACATTTGCAGAAGAAGCTGTGTTTTACACAATGAGTGTTTTGGGCATTTTGGGTGAAAATCATATGGTAATTCCGACAACTTATATCTTGGTCCTCTAGTCTAGGGTATTGACCTATATGTCTCTTTTTGTGCCAATGCATGGTATTTAAAAGATGTGGAAAAACCGGGCGGTGGTGGCACACGCCTTTAATCCCAGCACTTGGGAGTCAGAGCCAGGCCGATCTCTGTGAGTTCAAGTCCAGCATGGTCTACAGAGTGAGATCCAGGACAGGCACCAAAACTACACAGAGAAACCCTGTCTCGAAAAAAACCAAAAAAAAAATGCAGAAATATAATAACAGTAAAGTTGGAAGACAGAAAGCTAACATAACATAAGGTATAATGAGAGTTCCAAGAGGTTTTTCTTTTGTTTGTTTGTTTTTTCCTTTGCTCTAGATTATTTTGAATGTCTGGTGAATTTCTGCTTCCATATGCACTTAGTGGTTGTTTTATGGAAGAAGAAGCATTTTCGTGGGAGATGGAGGGCAATGAAGGGGTAGTGTAGACATAAAATAATCAAAATTCATTACATGCATGACATTGTGAGAAAAAATAATGTTTTTAAAATTATGCTTTCTTTTTCTAGGGAGATCATTCCATGTTTTTAGAGATGAAATGAAACTAAATAATTTTTGTTAATTTTTATACATTCAGAATTCAGGGTAAGAGGCAAACAATGCAATATAACATGATTATTTTCTGATAAATGAAAATTTGCTTTAGTAAAACATGCAATAAAAATACGGTATCTTCTAAATATAACCTTTCAAACAGAAAAGTTGGAAAATATATAATAGATATAGATGGATAATGAAAATTATATGTAACAAGATATACTGACAAAAGTGAGAGAGAGAAATTGATTTTTTATGTGTTGATAGCTGTATGATTATTGTAATACACGACTACATGATTTCTTTTTTTTTTTTTTCTGAGTCAGTGTCTCACCATGTAGCTCTGGCTGGCCTGAAACTTGATGTAGAACAGGCTGGCTTTGACCTCATAGACATCCATATGTTTCTATCACTTAAGTGCTGGCATTAAAGGCATGAACCACTGGCTCTTAAAGAAACCATTTTCAATAAATATAGTTTAGTAGCTTTTAAAACTTAAATATTTTTATAAATGTTTTCTGGTAATATGTTGAATAATATTTTCATTGAGTTAAACAGAGAATAGCTTTCTGCCTCCCAACTTCTATGGCATTGGCTAACCATATCTTATAAATATCATCTTTCTCTTTCTTTTTTTTAACTTTTTATTGATTCTTTGTGGATTTCACATCAAGCGTCCTGGTCCCGCTCATCTCCCTGTCCCTTCACTTCTGCCCTTGTAACCTCCTCTGCAAAACAAACTTTAAAGTAAAACCAACCAACTAATCAAACAAACAAAAACCAAACCAAACCAAACAAACAAACAAGAACAAATAAAAAAAAAAAAACTCTCTGTGGGATGTTCTGTATGGCAAATGTGTTGCTGATTAGTCAATAAATAAAACACTGATTGGCCATTGGCTAGGCAGGAAGTATAGGCGGGACAAGGAGGAGAATAAAGCTGGGAAGTGGAAGGCTGAGTCAGAGAGACACTGCCAGCTGCCATGATAAGAAACAGCACGTGAAGATGCCGGTAAGCCACGAGCCATGTGGCAAGGTATAGATTAATAGAAATGGATTAGTTTAAGCTGTAAGAACAGTTAGCAAGAAGCCTGCCATGGCCATACAGTTTGTAAGCAATGTAAGTCTCTGTGTTTGTTTGGTTGGGTCTGAGTGGCTGTGGGACTGGCAGGTGTGAGAGATTTGTCCTGACTGTGGGCCAGGCAGGAAAACTCTAGCTACACCTCTCAGGCATGGAAGCTGCATTGTGACCCAGTGAGTCACATAGTGTATACCCTATAATCAGTACACTTTTACCAGTAAGTATTCATTGCAATGAGTCATTGGTCTGATTTGAGGCCTTTCTCGATACTGGGCCTTCACTGGGCCTCCTCTTAGATATCCTATTGTTGCCTTTTGCCTTCTGTCATGGAGATCCTGATGCTTTGGATCTGCAGGTCCCACTCCTTCACATGGCTCCAGCAGTTCATGAATGAGGTGGGTGTTGGAGTGGGTTACTTCATAGTCCTGGTTCTGGATAGTGGCTGGGTTGGTCAGCCTGCCAGCTTTCCCCCATTGCCAGTACCCAAGTGAGCTCTCTGGCACTGACCCGTCTATCTCACCAAATATCATGGACATCAAGGAGCTGGGCCATTTCTCCTGCTCTCACACCCTCGGGTCCAGCTCATCCATACTCACACCACCAGGGCCAGATCCAGGGTGTTGCCCAGACGAGATACACGGCCTGCTCTCTGGACAGCTTTTGGTTCTCATGCCCCCGAGGTTGGCTCTCCTGACTGTCACAGGTAGCAAGTGGTTGGGGGCAGGACATATTCCCCTTGTCCTTGCAGTCCTGTGGCATAAGAGGAGAGAGGGTGCAGGGGCAGCTCTCCTGCTCACAGACCAGGCTCACCTGTGCCCCTCATCCCAAACAGAGTCAGCTCTATTGTGCTTCTCAGGTGAGGTGGAGGTCCTGCTTTCTGGAGTGCTGCTTCCAGTGGGGGGCAAAAGTGGAAGACGTTAGATGATGGATAATAGACAGACAGACAGACAGACAGATAGATGAGAAAGATATACTAAACAAGATATACTGATGAAAGTGAAAGAGGAGGAATGCAATTAGTTTTTTATTTCTCGATAGCTATAATGTCATTGTAATGCATGATTGTTTTGTAATGACGTGCTTTTGGCTATAATGGATATATGATTCAAAACGAGTGTTTTCAGGTGTAATGAATGTACAAAATTAAGAGACATTAAGCTTGAAACCCATGTGAAATATCCACACTCATTATAAAGAAGGGAAATTCTTCAAGTCTAATACTGAGAAAGACACCTACATGAAATATAAGTGGGAGTGTTGCATAAGCCATTTAAAAATAAATAACCAACAAAGTTAAAAAGGCGAGAGGCTGTAGAGATGGCAAAGAAAGAAGCCGAATCCTGAAAAATGAAAACAAGGAGTCCTGGGGAAGTGAGTTTGAGGTTCCAAACCAATTGAGTCTGTATTAAAGCCAACCAGAAGTTTGCAGTGAGTACTATATCCCTAAAATATAAGTAGATGACATAAAGAATAAAATATAAAAATGATGGAGAGGAAAGAAGATCATGTTTGGGAAGCTTCCATGTATATACTCTATATTAGAATATTGACTTAGTAATTACATCTTTTTTGTGAAAATCTTTTTGTAATATTTTTTGTGATTATACTATACTTAACATCATTTTCCCCTTCCTTTTCTTTCCTGCAAACCTCCATGCACCCCTGTTTCTCTCTCCAATATATAGCCTCTTTAATTTAATCTTTAATTGTAGTCACATGTATTATAATAAATAATATACAATCTGCACAGTCTGTTGTGTTGCTGTACACATAAAATAATCTCAAGAATGACCACCCAACCTTTGATAACCAGTGAGGGGTCCTTCCTTGGACTATTTTTCCCATGCCCAGCATTCCCTTGTTGGTTGTTGTTCTGTGACTAGTGTTGAGGCTTCTCAATCTTTCCTCATAAAATATTGTGCATTTAGGGTTGACCACTTGGTACTAGACCTTATTTTATTTGTATGGGTGTTTAGTCTATATGTATGACAATGTACTATCTGTGTGAAATCACTGAGGAGGCCAAAACGGGGCACTGGGGCTTTTGAAACAGTTGTGAACCACCATGTGGATGCTACGTATCCATCCGGTTTCCTCTGAATGAGCAGCTAGGGATCTTACCTGCTGATTTCTCTCTCTAGTCTCCTTTTTGTTTGTTTTGATGTCAGTGAGAGTTACTTAAAAATGTCACAGTGAATAAAACATGAATGGAAAGTGAAGTTTTAAAAGATGACAATTAGAGACTAAAACAGAAATGTATTGATTTGTGAAAGATGAAAGCAAGAAAATTATGAGAAAATTATGATACTCATTTAAATGTTGTTACATGAATGAAAAAATTTATTTTAAAAAGAATTTGAATTTATATTAGCACAATTTTTCAATCTGCATATATATATGTGTGTGTGTGTGTGTGTGTATATATATATCACTGCTACATATGATTTTCCATAACATAATTTCACTCATATAATGTAAAAAATACTGTCATTTTCAATTTAGGTAATTTATTTGCCAGTCAATATTACACATATCATTATATATCAAAAAATTTCAGAGGAGTTTGGAATGATTTTTTAGTTAATATGAATTTTTCAATAGAATATCAATGATTGTATTTATAAGCATTTATAACAGTTATATTATAATGTTAAGTTTATGTGTATGTTGTGGTGATATATTATATAGCCCAAAATATTGTGTACCCTAATAAACTTATCTGGGGATCAAAGGACAGAACAGCCACTAGGTTAGACATAGAGGCCAGACAGTGGTGGCACACACCCTTAATCCTATCACTTGGGAGGCAGAGATCTGCCACGCTGGGAACACAGTCAGGCAGTGGTGGCACACACCTTTAATCCCAGCACTGGAGATCTCATGTCTTTGCTTGGGAAGCACACGGGCCTTCAATCCCAGGAAGGGTGGAGAACGGTATATATATATATATATATATATATATATATATATATATATATATATATATATATATATATATATATATATATATATATATATATATATATATATATATATATATACATACATATACACACACACACATATATATACACACACACACATATACATATACATACATATATATGTATATGCATATATATATGTATATGCATATATATATATGGCTGAGGAGACAGGAACTAAGCAGCAGTTCAACTGAGACCCTCAGGGGTGAGGACTCAGAGGCTTTCAGTCTGAGGATTTTTGGAAACAGGATCGGCTGAGGAGTTGGCGAGGTCAAGTTGGCTGTGGCTTGTTCTATTTCTCTGATCTTTCATTCCAATATCTGGCTCTGGGTTTTCTATTAATAAGACATTTTAAGATTTGTGTTACAGTATATATTTATTCACCAACAGCTGGTATCGAGGCCAGAAGAAGGTATCAGATCCTCTGGTACTGGGATTGCAAGCAGTACTGGGAACGAAATCCTCTGGCAGAGCAATTACCATCTGTAACTGATGAGCTGTGTCAAGCTCAGTCTAAATTTTTCTTAACATCTTCCTACTGCACCAGCTAATACAACTCAACAAAGAAACACGTGTGTATTTGTACTTTTATCATACACACGCCATGCTGTGTCTTTAAGGAGTGTCCTCTTCTCAGGCATACAGATTCTGGAAATGGATTCTTGAGTTCATGAAACTGTAATGTTGCCTTTCCTAACACATGACCCTGAAGAATTCACATTAGTCTTTGCATCTCAGTTTCATTATTATTAAATATTAACAATAACAATACCTCTGCATTCCTTTATAATGAATATTGTATTAATATGTAAAAATAATTCACATATTACCTATGAAATAATACATGTCAAAGGTATCATTTTTGTAATTAAATGTGTATATAATATGTTAGACATTTTATTCCTCAACTTTCCTTTTAACTACTTGTAACTAATGTAATATTTATATGGGAATGAATTTTGTGTGATTTATTGGACATATAAAGAATTTATAAAATATTTGATTGTATAAAACAAAACAATTAACACATCATTTGACAAAAATAAAAATCAATTTTCAGTATTCTGATTCCTCAAGAGTTCATAGGTATGGCCAACACAGAGTCTGCATCGATGTTTGATCTAGAAAGTGTACATAGAGGAATAACATGTATTTTAAATGTTAAAAATGTGAATAAATTTGAATATTGTCTTAAAGTAATTAGTTTTCATCTAGCTGGACGATAGCTAAAATCTTATATTCAATATATATCATGTTAAGATAAATTCACAATCATCGTAAAACAAAACCATTATAATTTCCTCCTTCACACAGGTCTGTTGATGAAAAGAAATCAGACATTCACTGGTAGAGACCACTTTCCACTCATTCACAAATCTTACTACATGGTTTTAACAGTTAATACAAGGAAAATTTTATATGTAAAATTCAGATAATGGGGAGGGAAAATAAAAAAGACCAAATGAATAAAATTGTACCTGATGAGAAACCATCAAGCAGAAATCTGTGCTGGTGAATTCCCCCTTCAGAAGGGCCAGAGTCCTGGAGAGCTGACTACTCACCCCAAATATAAAGGTAGAAGGTGCTGATGAGAGAAGTAGAACCATGGATAATCAACCTCTGAACAGAACAAAATACTTTTTACAACTTTGTAAAAAGCTTATGAGCAAGTGACATAAGAAATTATGCCAGAGTGATAAGTGAAGAAAATTATTATTAATTTCCCTTGAAGACAGCGAAAAATATGACAGACGGAACTGGTATGAGGGATGACAGATTGGGTAAGCCAATTTTATTACAATTTTGTAATTAAATGTGTATATAATATGTTAGACATTTTATTCCTCAACTTTCCTTTTAACTACTTGTAACTAATGTAATATTTATATGGGAATGAATTTTGTGTGACTTATTGGACATAAAAAGAATTTATAAAATATTTGATTGTATATAACAAAACAATTAACACATCATTTGACAACTGAAGATGAGATTAGTCTCGAATTTTAACTTATCCAGAAATTCAGCAATACCAGAAATTATACCATGGAAATAACTTAGAAGGTAAAATAATTTATAATATAAAATAACTTATGGTAAGTCAATGAATAAAGAAATCCTACATTTTTCTTAGTTAACCAAGAAAAGCAGTTTAAAAATTTCTGGACTAGAGGGATGAGAGAAATTGAATTATGGACTGAACACTCATCACCATTTTTTAATCTTGAATAACAAAAGAAAAAAGATGTCATTTTCTAAGATACTAATTGTAATTTGTTTATCACATTTTATTCATCAAAAGTATCTTTAAAACAATTTCTATAAGAAATATTAAAATATAATTTTTAGTGAAATTGCTTTCTTGTTCTTTCTCCATACTTCATGTTTGTATTATTTTATTTATATATAATTCTTGTAGCTGTAAAGATAATTTAAAATTAAATATATGTGTATGTGTGTGTATGTTTGTTTGTAAATGCAAATGAAAGTATTCATTCTTACTAACTAGACTGACATTTATGAACTAAACACCTTCGTGGGTGGCATATCCTAACCTCCAATCCTGAGTCCTTGCTTCATCTATGGTTTTGATGAGTCACTGGAACAATAACCAGGAAGCATAAGGAGTCATGGTTCCCCAGGTTTTGGTATGGTCAAAGAGTTGGATAATCTGGCATTTACTGTTGCAGTCTCTCTGTTTTGTCCTTGACTAGTCTTATCATTTATCAAATCAACAGCTGCTTTTATAGGTCTAATTTATAGCTTTCTTAATATTACTCCTTGTGTGTTTACTTTACACTTATAGTAGATGATTTAAATACCATGTAACATGTTTTCATGTGATATTAAATATTCAGATTTGAATTTTCTCAATGTATATAGGCATATCTTTAAAAAATCAAGAAGTGTCTCTATAAGCAGCTATCTCTTTAACCAAGAGCATTTCTTGTGGGAGCCTACAAAGATTCCAGCCCTTGGTTTGTTTCCATTCTGACTCAAGGTCAGAGAGTCAGAGTTTGCTCTCCAAGGCTATATGGCAGGATGCTTGGCCAAGGCCATGTGGTTGCCAGATGACTTGCTCCTCAATCAGGATGATCTCTATCTGAATTGATCGCACCTCCCATCAATTAAACTTCTGTACTATAAGGAAATAATCACAGACAGTCACAACTGGTCAAAACGGAGAGAAAACTTGACTCTGAAGTTTCCCAGCCCCGGTTGATAGTTCTAGAATACAGTGTGTGCCTGTAAGGATCAGGGAATGTAACAGAAGAGTGGGTAGAAAGATTGTAAATACTAGAGGACCAGGGAGTCTGCTGTGAGATTGTACCTTGCAGCTATGACAAGGAAGCTCTACCCATGAAAGCCCAACAACATGGCTGCCTAAAAAGACCTGAGCAATCCAACACCAGCTCACGTCCCAGTAGGCAAGGGAAATCTCATCTTGGGGGCCAAATGGCTAGATGAAGAGTTACAAGCAAATAGCAACTCCTGGGAAATGGGAAATTAGTCTTTCTTGGGGATAAACTCTGGTTACTCAATCTCAAGAGGACATCCCTAGAAACATAAACATGTAGACAGCACTGAATATGCTCAGTAGTCTGTATATGTCTGTTTATTCATTTATATGTATTTGTAACAACAATGGTTAAAGAAGAGAAGGCCGTGAATTTGGAAGGAAGTTGGGAGTATATACATGGGAGAGGTAGGAGATAGAGGTGATGTAATTATATAGTAAATAATATATAATTTTTAATATGAATAATTAAATTCAAATATTAATTTTAAAGAGAAAAGGAGAGAACTAGATAAACACCAGCACATCACACATACATTAGTTCATTGCTCTTTGCTTTTATTTATTTAGAAATTTATTCATTGAGTTCATAGGTATATATAATGAAATATGATCAAATTCTATCCCCTTAAAGACCCCCTCCAATACAACAGCCTCACAACTTCATGTCCTCCAATGTTGTTATTTTCAATAACCTACCAAGTCCAACTAGTGTTTGATGTATATAGGGTATGGGCAAAACCACAGGAGATTGGTAACTTATCAGCAAACACCAACCCTCTGCCCCAAAGAAGAGTGATTCTCCTCGCCCAGCAGCTGTTAATAGCCATTAGCTCCTCATTTTGGATCAGAATCCTGTCAGTGCCATTGTGTGTTTTGCTACAAGGTTTGCTGACTTTGTTTATTATTATTGTTATTATTATTATTATTTTCATTTTTCAAAACAGAGTCTCTCTGTGTAGCCTTGGCTGTCCTGGAACTCACTGTGTAGATTTAAATAATTTCTTTATTTTCCGAGATTATTATATAAGTACATCATTTTCCCCTTCCCTTTTGTTCCATTCAAACCATCCCATACACTCCCAATTGCTCTAATATATATATACATATGTAATATATTATGTATATTTGAAAGAGCATATATATCAACATATATAAGAGCATATATAAGTGAGAACGAGTTAAAGCAGGGAGGCTAGTAGACTCCAGGTAAAACAAAAACACAGAGGTGGCATATTGGGGATGGACAGTATTCCAACTCTTGCCTGAGGATGTAATGTGACCAGCTGCATGTGATTCCTGCCTTGATGTCCCAATGACAGACTGTAACCTGGAATTCTGTGGTAAAATAAACCCTGTTCCTAAGTTGCTTTTGTTAGGGAATTTTATCCCAGCCACAGGGAAGGAAACTCAGACAATACCGAATGTGTTAACATGATTCCATCATAAGTTAAAAGTGCCAAAATCACATTATGAAAATGGTTGTCACCTGTGATAGTCATGCATAGAACAATTTTCCTATATTTACTAATTTTCAAATAGATGGAAATGACACTGAAATATATTTTCTTTAAAAGTGTGTATTACCTTTTAAGGAATGGCAGCTGTAGGTACATAGTTACTATTTATCTTTTTCTCAAAGGAAAAACCAAAATCTGAACTGTAGAAAAGGAGCACATGTGAGTGAATAAAGCCTCACTTCTGATTTTTTTGGGGGGGAGGAAATCTTTGAAGCTTGATTTTCTTTCCTATTATCCATTCATATTTTTGAAGACATATTTCTATTGTGGTATGTGTGTGTGTGTGTGTGTGTGTGTGTGTGTGTGTGTGTGTGTGTGTGTGTGTATACAAGTATTGCATTTTATGTCTGTGCGATTGCCAGGAGAGGCCAGAAGAGAGTATCCACTGGAGTTAGGTGTTATTAACCAAAAAATTGGTGCTATTAACCAAAGTCTGATATTCGGGAGGAGCCACATGGACTTTCACCACTGAGCATCTGTCCAATACCATTTTTTTTAAATCTTACTTAAGTATCTTTTGGTTATCTTGCCCATAATACTTATAAAACCATTTACCCTACCATCTAAATTGATGCATTGATTCATAGCTGAATAAATCCAACTACCCACTTAGGAATGATTAAAACAGAGTTAGCAGCAGCGTTCTGCATTGTTACACTTGTGTAAGCAATTTCACTAGGGTAGAACTGTCCAATTACTTCCAGATATATACAAGCAAAGCACCGTAAACATTACAGTGTTCTGGTTTAAAGAGAACAATAAAGTATGCATCAATTTATATAAACCACCGAGCTATTTATTTTCCTTGCTGTTTTACACATGACTGTTTTTAGTAGCAAAGTCGGTTAAGGGTCAAATCAAAGACCATCTCATTTGTAGAATATAGAAAAATATAGAATAGAGATTGAACTATGCTAGCTTAGTTAAAAGAAATGTATCCTTAAGATGAAAATCTACTTTGGCAATGTTCAGTTTGCTTCTGAAAGCCAGGGATTTGCAAATTAAGACAAAATCTATTTTCTGAAGGCTGTTTTCTTTCCTAATTATACTTTACACTTTATTTTCCTTTTTAGTAAATGAATCACTTTGCCTACATTTCAGCAGCCAACCTTTCATGGAGCTGTTTAAATCTGCCCACATTTGTCAGCCCACCAGCCTCGCTATCATTAACCCTGTCTGAATTCATGCCAAGCTGCCACTTTACTTCAGCTTGCCCGAGTACAGTTTGGACCAGTGGCACCAGGATTTCATTGAAATCACCTATGTAGCAAATGGGATGATGTGCAACTGCCATGTTTCGCCCAGTTGTTTAAGTGCATGTTCAGGAGGTAGCTTAGGGGAGTTTAATCCTCTATTGCCACTAATAGAGTCCAATTTCGGGTGAAGACAAACTGGGATTTCTACCTCTTCTCTACATCCTTCTTTTTTTCTTTTCATGTCTTTTCTTATTTTAGCTCCACTTGCCCTTTCTTTATCTTCTCTTTATCCCTCTCACACTCCTTTCTTTCTTCTTGTCCTTTCATGTGTTCTTTTTATTTCATTTCTCCTTCCATATTGTCATCTTTTGTTCATGTTCTTCTGTTTTATTTTCTAGTAACACAGAGGAGTGGAGTATCGGGCTAAAGGATAATAGCACGCTGTTAATACATTCATAGTAATTTTTTTTGTTTGGATGTGGAATTGTATCTGTTGTACTAATCCACATGATGTACTATAACTAAATATCATAAACTGGATAGCTTACGAACAATATACGTTTATCTTTACTATTATATTCTATAGATAATCAACTTTCTCATCACCAAACTAGGTATGAGGAACTGTTCTCTAGTGTCTGTTTTATAAGGGCATTAATTCCATTCTTAAGAGTTCTGTTGCTGTACCCAAGTCACATACAAATGTCCAACTTTTTAACACTTTCATCCTATGCTTTCCAACTATCAATTTTGAAGAGACTTGAAGCATATGCATTGAAGAACTCACTTCATATTAACTACCTGAGAACCGTTTCATAGTTTTTGTATTGATTTTAACTTGTATTTTAAGTTGAACTAAGATTTTCTTTTTGTTTTTGCCTGAAAGCATAAGTTCTGAGGAGCAACACTTTCACGTGAACAAAACGATTGTTTAGGAATTTTAATTGGGCTAAAAGTTTTTATGATTTCAAAAAGGAGAAAGAAGAGCATTATGAAGACACCATGGGACCCTTTGCAGTGTTGTGATCCATGGGGCCGCAAGATTTATACACCATTATAAGATTTGGTGTCATCATTCAGTTTCATGGTGGACTAACAAGGGACCATTCCTAAATGAACGGAATGTTATACTCCCTCAAGAGGAGGACACGCTGCTGTCACAGGTGTCTGCGAGACTCATAATTTCATTTTTTCCTCTAATAAAATCACCTACTTGGTCTTCTTGATTAAAGAGCTCATGTTAAGTGATGTTCTACTTGTAATTGCTACAGGAGCACGTGAGTAATGCCAAACTATCACTAGCAAAATGAAGGAGTGGTGTTCATGAGCAAACATTCCTCTACTCCCAACCATTATTCCACCAATTGCTCTAAAAGTTATTGTTGAATATATTTATATTTTCTTAATGTTTCAAGGATCAAGAAAAAGTCTCCTAGAAATGAATATAATTTTGTAAAGAGGATGACATGTAATATGCTGTGTCACCAAACACACATCCAAATAAGCAAGTCTGCACCTAGTATAGACTGTGTAAATAATTCTGAGGTTAATAAACACATCAAAAATAATTATGCTTTCTAAAATATATTACCTCTTGATATTATGAAAACCATACTATTATATTCACTGTATACCTAGGCCAGCAATTCTAACGATGTTCCTCATATAATTTCTCATTCATTTCATCATATTCAGTATTAATAAAACCACAGCATCACTGTAACTTAAAAATGAATATTAATTATCAGAAAACTTAAAATACGACCAAATATTAATCTTTATCTTAGAATGAGATAACTACTTTGTGGATGCTTTAAGGAATAGCACAAAAGATTGAGGCAAGCGCAATAAAGTTTAAAAGTAATTTTTCGGACAATGAGTTGTTCAAAATTAGACACATAGATTGCTAAAATAATTGAAATATTAAGACCTCAAAAAAAGGATGGAAAGTGAAAAGGTTGTGGCAGAAAAAATAGGGGTGAAATGAAGGGGAAGCTTTTGTTGAGTTTAACTGTGAGTGCTGTCTGCAGCCACTGAAGGACCTCAGTTGCTGACTAATGTTTTCCATATGTTGATTTATTTCACTTAGTCCTTGAGTATATGATGATTTGCATGGCTGCTGTAATGATATTCTGGGGCTCTGTATAAATTCAAGTTCATAGATGTCAGTGAGTAATATCTCTGCTAATGATGGCACTACCAAAAGCATGTGTATCTGATTTATAGCAACATTCAAAGGACTTATTGTGGAATAATGAAACATTACTTAATATGAAAGAGAAGGGGAGAGAAAGTTAATATAAGTCTGTGCAGGATTTAGCGATCAAAGACAACGGGTATGAATGCAAGTCACAGGAACTAGTGTTTGGTTGTATTAAAAGATTTAAGTTAGTAATATGTGATTCTTAAGATTTTTTGTTCTAGAAAGCTCAGTTGATACAATAAAATGAAATGTCAAAGTTCACAAGAATAATTCATAATATGAAAGAAAATTGATAAATTGTAAATTGAAATGTACATATTGATGATGTTCCCAGAGAAGGAGCAATATCTCAACAGGAAGATCAATGGCTGCTCCTACAGAGGGCTTAGATTGGATTGCCTGCACCCACATGATGGTTTACAGATACTCTGTAACTCTACTTTCTAGGGAACTGATGCCCTCTTATGGCCACTATGGGTACTGCCCACAAATAAAAAAAAACAGAATTTAAAAAAAAATTGTTTTTCTAGTTCCTTGAATAGAAATACAAATTGAGAGTAATAACAAAAATATTTTCAATTTTGGAGGAAAAGAAACATAGTTGTCCCATTTTCTATGCTGTTTTGTATGCTAAAAATAATAAAGGTGACACTAAATAACAATCATTTTTAATTGAGAAAAAAGTACCTCTCAGGAAAAGCAATAAACACATCTTAATTTGTGAACAATCACATTGGTGATTAATGTCTGCTGATTGTAAACAGACCACAAATGATACCACATCTTTTAAACCTGGAATAACCACTTTGCCTTTATGCATAGTGTTTATATTGTAAGCAAATTAAATTATAACAATCTATCTGTATAGTTTTAATATCACAATGGTACTATTGAAGAAAATTCTCTTGCTGAAAAGATTTTGAGTGACCATTAGTGCAAAGTCTTAACGAGCACTCACGGAATATGATAAGAATCATTTGAAAATTTTGGATTTAAAATAATGTGATGTTTTGTATATTCCCCATTAAATCATCAAACAAAGTTTCATAGCAAGGTGGTGCAATAAACTGATTTCATGTCTCTCTAGTGGCTTGTCATTTGAAGGAAACGCGTCACGCCATGGAAGATGCAAACCAAGTGGTACATCTTTTTTCAGATTTCCTGGAAAAGGAAAGTTTTGTAACCCTAGCAGAGGTTTCTTATGAAATGCAAATGAGTGAAGAACAGCAAAGATGTTAAACACATAAAACTCCTGCCTGCCTTTTCTGGTTTGGAGAAGTAAACAACTTCTATCTTATTGTCTCTACGGATAGCCTTCTCCCTTTAATGCCTTCACCTTGTAAATACTCAGTTGACCAACATACTTCTCAAACCGATCAAGTCACGGCTCCCTTCTGCTTAGGGGAAAATTTTCTTATCACTTACTTATCACACATTGTGCTAAAATTCCTTCTCTAGGAAGAAGTAAATAATGCTTGCCCTCTAAACTTCAAAATCCCAAGGACAAAATGAGGTCTGATCCAATCAGAGTTCACTCTTGGGAACTGACGGAAATATATACTCTAACTCCTGAATAGTAAATCTCTCAGCATTGGAATCTACAACTGTGCCTTGGAAAGCTGTTCATCTGGTGTGCCTAGCTCACAATATTCCTGTAAATATGTTTTACTTTATAATCTGGAGTTTGCTCTAAGCATTAGCTCTTCAAAGATTTTTTTTCCATGAGAGTGACAGTCAGGAGCCTTTTACACTGGATTTTATGTTGTTTCTATGATGTTTCACAGCAAGCTTTGAGTGATTTATCTTACTGATGAGCTTTAGAGGATGTTTGTTTGTCTGTGTGAGTGCACATGTTGGTATGTGTTTGGATGCCATTACAGGCCAGAAGTCAGAATCAGGTGTTTGGGAGATATTGTTACCGTCATTAGTGAGCTACCTGAGGAGCTGCTTGGATTCGACCTCTGGTCCTCATGAGGAAGCTGCAAGTGTTGTATCCATTGCACGAATTGTCAAGCCTACCACTTTCTGAAATTTCCTCTTCCTTTCGCATTATCTCATACAGTCTTTTGTGTTTCATGTCTCCTCTCCACTGCATTCTTCTTTATTGTCTTCCTGTCAATTCGATTTTCACACTAGTAGATGTTCATTAAGTGTCTGAATGAAACAGGTTTCATAAACTGACCAAGAAAAACTAATTAAGGTCTTGGTATCTTTATAGTTAATATTCTTTTAAAAAGAAATCCTTTTTTACATTAAATAACACAAAGCATAATATTTGGTTTTTACAGTACCCTGGGTATCATTTCATTCACAATTTAGCTCAATATTTACTGAGCTGATTTTAATTGTGTACATGGATCCTTGACTCTATGACTACTTCATAAATAACTGTGAGTCTTTCATCCCTCTTGAATGAATAAAGCAGAGAACATTTACAATGAATACTTACTAATAAGATTTTTTCAGAAGGGTTATTCACATCTTTAAGTGAAAATACAAGCTAGTGACGTCTGTAACCCTTTGTCACCCTTGCTTTGTATTAGTTTTCAGGTTATAGGAATCATTTACTTTTATTCCTACACAGAGTAGACTTATGGAAAAAAATCATCATTAAGAACCATTTTTATAAAGGGAATTTCTTTGAAAGCATGATGAGTCAAATCTAAATGTATGTGACCTGAATTCATTTTCTTTCAATTTCAATTTTAAATTAAACAGAGTATTTCTAAGCATCTGAAAACAGAAAGATGAAGAAATAAGGGTACATTTTTGAGGTGTCTGTAACTGTATTAGAATTGCAGAGTCATAAGCAAATCAATCATTATAATATTATAAATGAATTCATATAAAATACATAATGGGAGATACTTCCAGTTTCAGCTTAGACATATAAAAGAACCAACAATTCATTAGTTGAATCCTATGAAATATCTAAAGAGGTTGAAATCAATGACGTTTCTTGAACTGAAAATAACTGAAGTTATATAATTAATCCACACAACCTGGAGACAGAGTCATCAACACAAATACTGCTACTGAGATCCAGTGAGGCAGAATAGAAGTAGCTAGAATCTTGTATGAGTGAGTAGCTATGCTGTGGATATTGGTCTGTATAAATAAAATGTTGATTGGCCAGTAGCCAGGCAGGAAGTATAGGTGGGACAAGGAGAGAAAAGAATTCTGGGAACAGGAAGGATGAGTCAGGAGACACTGCCAACTCCCAAAATGAGAAGCAGATTTTAAGATACCGGTAAGCCACGAGCCATTTGGCAACTTATAGATTAATAGAAATGAGTTGATTTAAGATACAAGAACAGTTAGCAAGAAGCCTGCCACGGCAATACATTTTATAAGTAATACAAGTCTCCGTGTGTTTACTCAGTTGGGTCTGAGCTGCTGCAGGACTGGCAGGTGAGAGACATTTGTCCTGACCGTGGGCCAGGTAGGACTGGAGAAAACTCCAGCTACATAGCTGTAATTTTAAAAAGTTGCTAAGGCTGAATTTATAAAAATATTTGTGTGAAAAAGTCCAGATTGAATAGTTATTAGAAGCTTTAGTATGCTGAGATTCTGGTAGAATACACTCATGTCCTAATTGCAAGTATCCAGAAGAATGAGCAATGTAGAAAATACCAGACTGGTCTACCACACAAAACACTATGCTGCCTTGGAAATAACTTCACCAGAAATTAAATGTCTTGCAAAGGGTGAATCAATAAACAAACTGTGACTATCATTCAATGAAAGGAGAGAAAAAAAGGAACATTGGTTAATGTAATGAATTTTGGATGACTATGAGAATTAGTGAAATGTGAACGTGTGGGTTACTAGATGAGTTGAACTGTAGCCGGAGCCTACCTCCAGGACAACATCAATCTTACAGGTTGTTATGATATGTTTCACTAAGACAAGGAACATAAACACTGAAATCTGTTCAGGATAAAAGACTAAATTGTGAGAGTACTAAGTGTGGTACTCGTTGATGGGAATGGACATAGATGTTTGTTTGATGTGGTGGGAGGAGAGCCGTTCACCAATGTCTGCTAATATTCCATAACACTTGGGATATTAGAAAGAGAATACTTAAGTCAGCAGACTGTCGAAATGAATGCCATCTGGGGGCAAGTGATGTTAGAAGCTGAGATGGGAAGTTTAAGGGATCATGTGATGGAGCTTCATTCTGACAACACTGCAGATAAGGTGGTGAAAGTGCATCACATACTGAGACATAAAATAGAGGTCAAAGCCAAGGTCTCACTGGGAAGTTGATTTAAGGTGCCCCTGATATCTAGACTGTTTAATAGGCTGCTTTGATAAGGATTAACAAAAATGATGGACAGGATATCATGCTGCGCAGATCATTCAGATACCTCTGTGTGGAACTGAGAACACACAAAAGTCTGAACAAATATGTCTGAGATCACCAGATGACAGCACTTTAGTTTTTAAAAGGAAAACGAATGTGAAGGAAACAGTAGGGAAGGGCGTTGGTTCCCTTTGTAAACTCGAAGAGCTTGGTCAGTTAGAAAAGGAGAAAGATTGACAGGAGAACCCAGAGAGGAGACTTAGAATAGAAAGGGTGATAACATATAATAAGCCAGGGAGGGTAAATCTTAGTATATAAAAAATAAACACAAATCCTCACTAGAAGTGAGTGTGCCCACTGCAGACAGCATTGGCTGAAGAAAGTTTTTTTTTTGTTTTTTTTTTTTATATTTTGTTTCTTTTAATATCCTCTGAGATGGCAAAGGGACATGATGGAAAGTAGGCTAGTGAGTTGGAAAGCATTATATATGCACCTCTTTAAATGACAAGAAGTTAGATGATCAGGAAACCCAAATAATTTTTAAAGGAGACAATACGTGTAGAAAGCTGGATCTGCATAGGTTGTCTACGGGTCCTAATGAAATCCAACTATCAGTTAATGAAACCAAAGGGAGATAACAAAGTTCTGATAACCACAGTATGCTTTATGTGATCCTGGTCTTTTCCATTATAAGACATGTATTTGAACATATCTTTAAGAGGAAGTTCTCAGCGGGGCGGTGGTGGCGCACGCCTTTAATCCCAGCACTCGGGAGGCAGAGCCAGGAGGATCTCTGTGAGTTCAAGGCCAGCCTGGACTACCAAGTGAGTTCCAGGAAAGGCGCAAAGCTACACAGAGAAACCCTGTCTCGAAAAACCAAAAAAAAAAAAAAAAAAAGAGGAAGTTCTCAATAAGGTTTGGTAAAGTGTTTATTTACCAATATGTTTTGAGAAAAAGCACATAATCCTGTTAATACTTATCAGACAAGTAAAATTAATCTTCTTTTAAAAGAATGATGTGATACTGAAAAAATGAGGGAGAGATATATTTCCAAGGTTGGCAAAACTGGAGTGATGGACTGCTTATAGTATTTTAGAGGTAAATACATTGAAGTATGCAATAGAGAAATGTCATAAAAAATTCTCACCTCCTCCAAATAAATGCTCTAAATATAACTTGTGTTTTTTATATATAAGCAATAGACTTCTACTTATCTACATTTGGATCTCATGCTTTTCAAAGTCACTAGAAGAGCATTGTCCTTTAAGAATTTAGTGAATATTAGACCACAGAATATACATTGTGTGCATGAATGACCTACAATAAAGGCTACCTAAAGTTAATAATCCACAACCCTTGGAGCTGGACTGGTGCCTTTCAAACATTTGTACAATATAAAGATTCTTTGGCAACTAGTTTCTTACAACACATGGAGTTCAACGAAAAGACAGCACTAAGTGTTGACCACATATTGTCTTTAACCATGGTAGACAAGCACATAATCCTGTAAAAAGCAAAAGCTACATCAGGAACATTTTTCTCCTCATTTTTATAGTTAGTGGAGGTCAAGTAAAGTCCAAAAAGCTGAAATAATAACATAAGCTGTTGTATAAATTAATTTATACTAATGCAATTTAAATGAACATAGAAGAGCCATCAAATATGAAAATTTACTTGTATATCAGACTCATAAAATAAGACATAAAGTATATTATATAGTTCTCCAAAAAAGGCATTTGAGTAAAGAGATTATGTTCAAATGTTCAGCATTCTAAGCACAATTAATTGCTTAAGGGACCTGTACACATGAATATTTAATTTTGGAGGTTATGTTTCTTTAATATTTTTGCTTACATATAAAAAATAATAAACATTTTAGCTAAAATTATTGTTAAGTATTCCCAATTAGAGGTATTTTGTTTATAAGCATGATGATGTCTAAAGGCCAACCACACTTTATAGATTTTTTTAAGGTGTGGCTTTAAAAGTAGAATATACATAACACAATGCTTATAAATCAATATAAAACAACAGATAGAAGACGGACAAAGAAATTATTGAGATGTGTGTTCATAGTTGTCACAGTGGGACTGTCAGGCCAACAAGCATTCACATCGGCATAGTTAATTATTGTTTACCTAATTGTAACACAGCAGACTGTCCAATGACAGAGGGAGAGGCGTGCATCCAATGCCATCGCTGTAGAAGGCACCGTTGTCCTCGGTGTCATTGCAGAGGAAAGCTCTGGAGACAGAAGTGGTGGGCTTCTAGCCATCATCGCTCCTCCACACTGTGAAGGGAAATCAGACACCTTCCTCACTGCAGATTGCAATGGTTACTCATTTGATGTTAAATTTATTAAAACGTTTACACTGTGTGAAATGTTTTCACGCAAGCACAATTTTTATTCTTATAATGATTAACTGTCTCAAGCTATCATCTTCTTAAATAGTTAAAAATATAAAATCTTTTTCTCAGGAGTATAAAATATGTCTATAGTAATTGACATTAACATGAACTTTCTATTTGAGCCTTGGTTTACTCAGAATTCCAACATATTTCAAAAGTGTTTACTTAAGCAAACATACCTTCTGGCTCATCAAATACATTAACAACCTCTTATAATTACACAGTTCTTAAATATACATTCTAATAATTTTACCTGTATCATTACTAATACCTATTTTTCATGCTTTCAAGTTGTAATTTTTAATAAGCTTTGTTAGTCTTAACATGATAATCCTTTAAAATAATATTGAATATGGCATTTGTGCCAGCTTTCAATTTGTTGAAAGTTCAGATGAAATTTAAGATATTGTATAAATTTAAAGAACATATATGATACAGAACCATAAATCCAACATTATTTATACACTAATAGATTTTGTGAAAAAATCCTAAAATTTCATAGCAGTTCTTACAGGTCGAGGTGTATGTTCAGAGATGTACTTTATGGCTGTGAATACTCAACCATACACAACCATGGTTGTGCTTCAACCATACTGCATGAGTATTTGGGTCTATTGAACACGTTTGTGTTTTGCTAGTTTTATTTAAAACTCCTCTGAGATGTAGAAAAATTTCTGATTTAACTCATTTGCCACTATTCAAAAATATAAAGAAGTTATAGGCCAAAGCATATTTCTGAGAAGGAGCATAGCTCTCTTAGAATAGAATCACCTCTCACATTCTGTGGATTGAGTGTGAAATGTGGCCCACATGCCTACATATTTGATCACTTGTTCTGCAATCGTGGCATTGTTTGTGAAGTTTGTGGAAACTTTGTGACTTGGAGCCTACCTATTTATCAGAAGTGGGTCATGAAGACAGGCCTGGCTGGAAGAGGATAAATGCTTATGCCTCTCATCTGAGCTCTCTGTATATTGGTCAACAGGATGAGAGTACCCGGAGTTAAAGCTATCCATACTATACCAGGAAGCCTGCCAGCTTCAGTGACTGTCCAGATTCAGTGAAGTGATTCCTTGAACCATGAGCCTACAGCAATCCTTCACTGTCACACATTCTATTACAGAGATGAATGAAAAAAACAGCTTACTAACCTGATACATATTTTCTTTTTAGCTTGATGACAGTTGGTACCATGAAATAGTTTCATTTCATTTTTACAATTGATTTTAATTTTACAGTTGAATTTTGGAGGGAGGATAAAAAAATAGGGGGGGAGGTTAACCTAGAAAATGGAGATTAGTAAGTAAGTCACTAGCCAACCAATCCATTACAACTAATGTTGAATTCCCCCAGCTTTGGCTCCTGAAATTGATACAATCTCATTACTTATGGTTATAAAAATTGGTGATCTTGATTTGTTAAAATTATTGAAAAACTTAACTGAAAGTAAGTAAAATTGCTTCTAGAAAGATTTGGTTTGCCATCTCTATGGCAATCAGAATAAATATGTCAAAATAAAATGTTGATTTTAGAAATAATTGCCACCCATGACAGAGTCACACTTCAGTCACTCTGCATACACATTCACCCTAGGATCCAGTGTTAATGATGAGTGACAACATAGTTCTGAATTACTTTTATCAAAACTGTCTGGCTATGCTGATAGGTTTGGACCATTGCTGTTTTTGTTTCTATTAGCTCTGATAAAAGATGTTTTATCACAATTTATTAGGATAAATATCTAGACTTTCATCCAGAGAACATAGAAAACTCTTCCAAGCATCTCTTCTCTCTGTCCACTTCATTTTTTTATGCATCTTTTTCTTCCTGCTTGCTAACAATGGATTTATTGCATATTTGGGCAGAGAACATTTTTTTCAACATCAATTTATATTAAGAGAAAAGTTTTGACTGAAGGAGATTTCAGCATGTGTTTGTTAGGTGGATAAATAAATGAGTTAATAAACTTACTACATCCAATAGGAATATAAATAGTACATTGACGAGGCAGATAAGGCCAAAGCACTGGGCCATTCCTTAAGCAAACAAAGAGCTGTGACATATGCTGAAAGTGCTCTGGCCAGAGGAAACCTGACTTGCAAGCTCCAAACCAAAGGATGATGACATGGAGCCCAGAGCCAACCAGGAAACACCACAGCACCTAGGAGCAAACCCACCAAAAAGCCACATGTATAAACCTCAGCCCTTTTTTAATAAATGAGAGATTGCTTGCAAACCTCCTGAGTCTGTGTCATTGACTCTGCATCTACCCACCCCTTGTCCCCCAGGTATCAGAGACAGTGATACTTCAGGTGCAGAGCCAGCAACACATTGATATATATATATATATATATAGAGAGAGAGAGAATATTTCCATTTCTTGTTATTGTTTCTTATTATTGTTTCTTTGATTTTTGTGTTGCTTTTTTGATGTAAGACAAAACCTTCTGTATAGCCAGATGGACTTAAACTTGTGGTGACACTGGTTCAGTCCTCCCAGTGTTGAGATGTCATGGGTATTTCACCCAACTAGCATCCACTGCTGTTTTTGGAGTGTCTTTGAGAAAGATATTTATAAGAGAAAATTCAAATCTTACTTAAAACAGTCTTTGTTATGCAGAAAAGTCCAAAGAAAATGTGAGAAGAAAGGGGACATTCTAGATGTTTTTGGATTCTGTGTAACTGTACCTGAACTTATGACTAAAAACATCTTTACTTAAATTTTTATTTGTAAATAGTGTAAATGCAGTATAATTTAAAGGACCAACATTATCAATAATTCTCAACAATGTGTACAAATCTAGAAAATAGGTAACTCACAATATAATTTAACTTTTGAAAAACAAAACTGAAAGACTAAATGTGTTGTCAGATAGATACCAAATAGCACCTGAAATTTAAAAGAATAACCTCCTATGATGTGATAACATTTACAACTGAAAAAAATTTCCTCTCATGCAGTATGTTCTGGTCACACTTTCCCCTGTGCCAACTCCTCCCAGATCCTTTCCACCTCCCCATCTAACAAACTCAAGGCCTCTTTATCTTTTTCTTTAGAAAGCAAACAGTCAAACAAAAAACAGAAACAGTACTTTAAAAAAAATTTAAAATACCACACGAAACACACACTCACACAAACAGACAAACAAAACCTATGAAAAAACGAACTGGGAAACTATAATATACAGATAAAAGACAAAAAAAATTTAAAAAACAAACAAACAAACAAAGCAGTATGAGGCAAGCAGTCCACAAAGCACCATTTGTTTGTTTTGTTTTGGTGTCTTCAGCTTTCCTTGTGGTAAATATACCCATTAAAATCCCACTGGAGAAAACTCTTTTTCCCTTTGCATGTGGGTATCAATTGCAGATAGCTTCTTAGGGGTGGGAGCTGGGCTGTAATATATGAGTTCTCCGGGGTTCTGATTACAAGTTTATGTTAGAGACTTTTGCATCTGTGTTTATGTTCATGTCAATAAGGACAGTCATTTAATTTAAATGTTTGCTTGAAGATGAATTCTTTTTTGGGGGGAGGGAGATGATATTGGAGTACATTAAAATGTAAACAATAAATACAAAAATAGCTTCAAAAGGTGAAGTTTTTCTCAGTTATTATTTTAATTTGTATTTCACTACATTATTTAAATGCCAAGGTTTCCTTTAGATATAAGCTTATCACAAGAACATTGGAATAGTATCTGAGTCCACAGGTTGCATCAAATGCTTTCAAACTTGGTTAGTTCTGCAGCTAAATTCATATGTGACAATGTTACCCTAACATTGGAAGCCCATTTTTGGAAATGAAAACTCAAATCTTGACACTATGCATGGTTTATGCAAGTAATTAATTTGTCCTAATTATTTTGTTTACCATGTATCTTCTATTTCTACAGAGCCACATGTAATAGTAGTTAAAGAGAATGAAGCTGACAAATCAGACAGACAAGAGTCTGTCTGCCAACTTTATTCAGAGAATCAGGCAATTTATACCCTAAGGATTAAGAACCACATAAGTAAAGTAAACAATTACAAGGGTGAGTCACACATGATAAAACATGCTTTTCCACAGAGGCATAGAAACAAATAACAATAGTCAGTTGTAATGAATAATCAGAAGTAAACTCACTCCTACCCACTACACCTAGGAGAAGCACAAGACCACCATCCAAGAGCAATTCTGTGTTTTTGAGAAAAAGAGGGCACACAATTCTTGTCTGGGTTTCTTGGAGCTTTCTCACAAACCCTCAGAAATCTCTTCATGAGACTTCATTCTTGGACTGTGTTCCAACTGATCTTCATGTGGTTAGGAGAGATTTGTTGTTCTTTTCTTCCTTGGAGGAGTTGTCGCTATTATTCCTACTTTAAAAATTAGTATTATAATTTTATGTACATTGTAGCTTGAGTTTTCCTGCCTGGCCCACAGTCAGGACAAATCTCTGACACCCGCCAGTCCCACAGCCACTCAGACCCAACCAAGTAAACACAGAGACTTATATTGGTTACAAACTGTATGGCCATGGCAGGCTTCTTGCTAACTGTTCTTACAGCTTAAATCAATCCATTTCCATTAATCTATACCTTGCCACATGGCTCGTGGCTTACTGGCATCTTTACATGCTTGTTCTCATCATGGCGGCTGGCAGTGTCTCTCTCACTCAGCCTTCCACTTCCCAGCTCTATTCTCCTCCTTGTCCTGCCTACACTTCCTGCCTGGCCACAAGCCAATCAGTGATTTATTTATTGACCAATCAGCAACACATTTGACATACAGAACATCCCACAGCAGTACATTATCATTCAGATTCATTTCTAAAGGTGGAGAGCTGATCCTGATGTAGTACAGAAGGTTAATAACTGCTCAGGAAATAGTATTTGAGAAACATCAACTCAAAATATTTCTCACTATTTTATATTAGACTTGAATAAGAAAACTTAATCAAAACTACACCAATACATTTATTAATATATTTTGACATGACTTTCAATAAACCAGTTTTTTTATCCCCCTTTCCTTCTTCCCTTTCATTTTCTTATCTCCCTCCATCTCTCTTTTCTTCCCTCCACCTCTCCCTTTCTTTCTTATTTTAAAAGAGCGAACCTGTCAAACCACCAGCCTGGAAAGACCAATGTTACACATTTTTGGAACCCAAGCAGACAAATTTTGCCTGTGCTCTTGTTCCTGGACTTTGCTGCAATAATCTCTTCAGCCTCCAGTGTAGTCTATGTCCTGGGTCAAATTAGAGAGCATGTCACTTAAGAGATATGGTGATCCAAGTTATTCATGAATAAAATCTCCAATATGAAGTTTTCTTGTGGAAACATTTTCTCCTATTCATTTATAATTACCTTGAAATGTCACCATAATCTTCATCCCAGATATCAAAAGAATAGGATTCACTATATTAATGATCATACTTACTGATTTACATGCTATATAAACAAACATAATTAGGGTGTGAATAAATAGAATATATGATATTAAAAGTTTTTGAAACAATTACAAAATATGTAACAATAATTATTACATATATTAAAATGCATAGATTTATAAGCATCATATAAATAAATTCAAATATCACATTCAGTATTGCAAAAACAAACTTTAAATCATTTTAACCTTGGCTTTCTGCCTCTATAAACTGATTCACTTCACAAATCATGAAACATGTGGATATAAGGACATAATAATTATCATGCTGATTTATTATTTTGAAAATAATCTACTTATTTTGACAATAATTCATTCTTTTATTTCTTATAATTGTATTAGCTTCTTCTAATAAAGACAATAAATAAAGCTTTAGTAGGAATCAAGCAAAAGTCTTACACGGAACAGCTAAACTTTTCCTTCCAACTTTATAAGTATTCTAAATCTAAAATACAACGTCAATGGCAATCTCTAAATGTTTACATCACTTATATTAGTGTATCAATACATTATACATAGATATTTATCCATAGATACAATCTCAACATATAATTACATTACATCACCAGTGGATCTCCTAAATATATATTGCCATCAGCTCTGTGAGAGGGGCCACATAGCCTGAAGCATCAATGAACAAGGTGAACGCAATCAGGAAACTAAGTGGAGCTCTGCCACTTTTAGGGCTAACATCACTAAGATGTCTTCTGAATCCTTGTCTAGTTTCCTCCCAGATATAAAAACTGTAATTATAACCATTAGGAAATCTGTGTTGCTTATAATGACCACATTCTCACAGGTCAATAATCACTAGTGAAGAATCTCTGAATAGAAAATTACAGCCTCCCACAATGACTCCAATGGAAGTCTCAGCTATGAAGTCAATAACCTCCCTCTAAATACTCATTGGATGTAGAGTGAGATTTTTTTGTGTGGGTAAATGACTGTAATAGCATCTCCAGTCTGCTCTTCAGGCAAACTATTTATAAAGGAACCTTAATGATATCCAATGAAAACTCCAGACAATGAAAGTTGATATAGGCATCATTTATGCATTTCTGTAATGTTATTGTGCCTATAACTGCTTAAGTCTTTCCTTTCATATATATTGAAGAAACTCCACTTTGCAAACTTTATTAAAGTGGTAATCTTCACTGTCCTAATATACAACTATACACAAAAATGAACTGTTCCTAAAACTGCTTTCTCCCATTATTTGGCATGACCTCTTACCACCCCCACCTACAGACATGACGCAGACATCTGAGAGAAACTCCATAAATTTTTCACTTCCCCTCCTTTATCACTGATATGCTACAACTATGAAAATACATTTTCTTGTTGCCAGGTGGTAAAATTTTATGCTATCATTCAACATAGAGTTCTCATTAATTTAGTTTTACTATATTTAAATAAAGTAAGTTAGCTATCTGTTATTAAGGCTCCTGAATCCTAAACAATCTATAAAATTCAGAGTTTTCCCCCTATGGACAAGTGATATTTCTTATGAGAGGTGGCATAGTCTTTGATGAAAACTGTTTTATTAATTTTGGAAATAGTTCAGAAATTGCTCAACCTATTTTTACCAGGAGGAATTTAATACTTAAAACTGGTTAAGAATCTTAATAAAAGAGTCAAACAAGATCTTTGAGAGAAATCAGACATTGACATTAATAAGATCCTTAACACACCTAGGACATGAGGGACAACAGAGGGACCAAGTGACGGATGCCCAAGACCTTCCATCTGTGAGGAGTTGGAATCAGGCCAGGTCTGCTGTGAGAGAGCAGAGACTAAGTTGGGGGGCAGGAGGGAAGCCAAGACACTGTCACGATTGGTGTAAAAGTCGAGTTTCATTAACTTGCCGGTTGCCAGGTGGTAGTCAGAGTGTTACTGCCTAAGGGTTTTCCTGCATTCATTTTATCAGACAAAATAAATCCACTGGTGATGTGCATGTAGAAAATCCTTAGAAGGAGAAATGCTAGATGGCAGTCCCATGCAGGCAGAGCATTTCTGGAGGTAAGGTGAATTGCAGAGCAGTGCAAGAGGATGTTGTCCCTTCTGAGAAGGAAAATACTGGCTAATGGAGCTCCAGACACTGATATTATACTTGCTCTTCAGGGGTCCAGTTTGATCTCACTGTTGCTGACAGTAAATCTCTGACTCTTTTGGCTTACGTAGACAACGCAAACTTATTTTTTTCTGTGCTTTGGTGTTGCACTTCCAATGATTTGAAAGACCAACACCATATTTACAGTTCTAAAACCTTTAAATCATTTCATGTTCATTATAAAATAACAATTAATTCTTGAGTACTTCTTCTCACTCTGTTATTCCACTAATGAGCATATTTTCTCATCACCTACTGAAGCCTTCCTTCTGTTTATTTTAAAACCTATCAAGTGTTCAACTTTTTGACATTATAGCATGAAGCTGTAATATACTAAGTTCATACCCAGAAATGGTGAAATTCTTTCACAAATTTTTGAAAAGAGATACCATAATATTTTAAATAAGTTTACAATTTTCATTAGTCCCACTCAGAACTCTTCCCAGTCACATGCTGTTATGTTGAGCCCATGAGCCAGTGTGTGGACATGCCTGGTAGCTCCAATATTCTAACTGGATATGCTAGTTCTAGACTCCATCACATTACATTTTTGCCAAAAATAGTGTTTTAAAGTAAAATACTGAATATTAAATGCCAATTCTGAAAAAAAAAATCAACTCTCAGTGCCCCCAAATTCCTAAGTAGTAAATATGTATTCTAAACCTTTTCCCCCCTCCCCAGACATAGTGCTTCAACCATATCCAAATAATTACAACTGTTTCCAAATGCTGTGCTCCATTCACTTCCCACTTCCAGAGGCATTTTCAATGAAATAGTTAAAATTGTGGTTCATATGCCAGCTTTACAGAAGAGTAATATCTTCCTAAATGTTCATTTTATAAGCATTTATTTTACTTTATTGGAATTTTTATTTTGTTTCTCATGGAATAATATATTTATAAATCACATTACTGATCACATTACTAATTTTACTATCATCTGTCATATTAACTCAATATTTTTTTCTGAAAATTCATTATACGTACTACTTAATACTATGTATTTAAGAGGCATTCTGTCCACATGTATAAAGGGTATAATAAAGGTTATCTCATGCCTTCATTTTATAAAAATCAAAGGCAGTGCTCATTTCATGATACTCTAAATTTTTGTATTATATTTTTTGATAAAACAAATTTTAGTAGGAAAACTTATAAAGATTAATTTATCTTTATTTCTTTAGTAATATTACTAAGATTTCAGAGGAGGAAATTTTGCTTCAAGTCTCTGTCAGGTATTTTATATTTGTAATATAAGTAGTAATTCTGGATAATACCACAACTGTTACCCCAATATTTAATGTATTTATATTTATCAAGTGATAACTATATAGTAGCTCTAATTATTCCTTTATATTCTGTATATACCTGTGAATATAATATTTTACTGAGTTTTTTGAAACATTGAATTGTCAAGTCCTAAATAGAATCTGATTTAAAATTACATTAAGAGGAAAATGATATTCCTTTAATCTCTGGACATCATATGCACAGTTGTATTTTTAAATTAAACCAGTCAAAGAAGTACTATCTGTAGCGTGCTCCACTGTTGTCTTTGTCTTTGGAAAGATGTTTCATGCACCATTCCTTCTCCCTTTCTAGACATGATTTCAAATTTAAATTTTTTACGTTCACATATCTTTTGTTTACAAAGATGAATAAGAAATGTTTTGGCTAAATTATGTTGTTTACAGTGCAGTTGAGATTTGTCAACATGTTCAATAATTTCTGTGTTCTTATTGACGTATAAAATTCTCAGATATCAATACATAAAAACTCAGAAATTTGGCCTCAAAATATAGAAACATAGTAAATTAAGAATTGTGAGAAGTACAATGCTGTGTACTTCCCCACTTAGCAACTTCAAGTATTCACTATTTTACCTCATGTAATGCAATCCTTTATATGTACGTGCAATAACAGGGTCTCTGGATGGTGCTGTCCTATTTATGCACATGTCTGAAATAACTGATGTATTACCTGAGGTTCCTTCCATCTAGTGTACACATGCAATCTTCCCTCAGTCACTATGGTCACAACTTCAAGTTAATGATCAATTGCTGCTGCAGAAGCAGCTTCTTTGCCACACAGACTCAGTGATTGATGGACTCCAATGGAATCATCCCGTTCACAATGACCATGTGACACTGTGATATGTCTAGTTGCCTTTTCCCAGACTTGATGCCTGAGGGTGTAAATCTATATTTGTCTGTGCCTTTTTGTTGAAACATTTTTCTTCCTCTTATGATTTTTGTCAATGGTAATTCCCTAAAGAAAAGAAAAGTCCGTACTATAATCTATTAACATTCAGTCTCCTCAATATCATTGAATTGTCAAGGGTTTTATCTTTATAACGGTTTTATCTTGAATCTATACATCTTATGGTCCATATACTATCTTCCATGGACGTCTCACAAATTCCCTTTGCCTTTGATTTTATTACTATTTTTTATCTTCAGCAAATATCCCAAGGTGTCACACAAGCAATAAATATACATTAGCAATTGTTCTGATAGAGATTCATTCAGGCATAATAAAAGTTTATTTAATCAGATGATTTTCTTATTTTTCATGTATTAATGTTTCTTTTTATTGTGGAAAATTGCTACTATAGAAGAAATATTTATTGCATTGAAGACAAAAAGCATTTGAAAAAGGCCACAATTACAGATGTGGCCTCTAAATAACTGCACATTATTTAGCCACAAAATAAATATGCAAGGTATTTTCTTTTGTAAAATTGCATTAAGAGTATATGTGATGGAAATATTTTTAGAATTGTCTTAACTTTTTCAGTATTTATTTGTTTCAAAATGTTCATTTGTATCACTGTTAAATTTTTGCTTTCATTATTTAAAATGTATTCTTTGGTAATTTTGTACATATACAAAATGAAGTATGATTTCTATCCACTCCCCATTATGTCCCTCCAACTTTGACACATTACCCAAACACACTCCATCTCAACTTCATGCCCTAATTTTATTTTTTGGAAATAATTCAATAAGTCCAATTAATACTTCTCTTATATGCACAGTTGCATGGTCATCCACAGGTACATAGGAATTCATTAACTGTTTATGCTACATTTTTCTAAATGTAATTATATAACAGGATTAGAAGCCCAACATTAAGCAGAACAGTGATAAAGTAAATTTAAAAAGAACTAGGATACTGAGGAAAAGTTATCAGGCAATATCACCAATATTCCACTA
Organism: Peromyscus californicus insignis; assembly: GCF_007827085.1. Taxonomy (NCBI): domain Eukaryota; kingdom Metazoa; phylum Chordata; class Mammalia; order Rodentia; family Cricetidae; genus Peromyscus; species Peromyscus californicus. The sequence continues at coordinate 5,899,629 of NW_026294514.1, read as the reverse complement.
TCATTAAACATGACCTAAGCAACACCCACAGACATGCTAATATGAGTGCAGTAAGCTCAGGAGGCTTCAACCTACACAAAAAACTAGAGGCAATTCATGAATCCTGAGAGATGGGGAAACAGTCTGCCTCACAAAAGTGTGCAAATGGACATCCCTGAGAGCATATGAATACAAGTAACATTATACAGATTGTGCATATTTTATGTATTTACACATTTATGAATATTTTACACATTTTTATGAATATTTACATACATATATTTATGTATCAACTTTTTTTCTTGAGAAAAGAGGCCATTTATCTGAAAGAGAACAGGGAGGCGTATACAGCAGGGTTGGAGGCGAGGAAAGGGAAAGTGAAGGGAAGAAAGATTATAAACTTATTTTTTTTTTAAAAAAGCCACAATGATGACAAAGATGGCACAATAATCCTGAGGGTAAAATTGTGGCACACATATTTTAATGGTAACCAATAACTCTCTACTTTGACTTCAGACCTGCTCAGCGGAGAAAAACCGGGCCTGGTGTTGGAATCCTAGCCCAGAACCCAACGCTGGTGAAGTCGTGCATCTTAGAGGAGAGTCTACAACCATCACTCTGCTAAGCAGCATAATCACTGACAACCATCTAAACACGTGTCCTTACACCCACAGAGAAGTGCACAGCCAATCAAACTGCAGAGTCCAAGTCCCCATGAATATACCTCCAAAGTACCCGCTCACCTCAGGCACAGCCAACATTACAAAGAGGGTGCAAAAAGATTGTGTGAACCAGAGGATCAGGGAGTTGGCCAGGAGATCATGTCTCCTAGCAATGTCAGAAGCTAAAGCCATAAAATCTCATCCACATGACTGCCTAAATGTGAGGTGAGCAACACCAACAGACATGACATACTTGACTAGGGAAAGAACACAGTGCCTCAGGCTACACAAAGATCTTCAAGCCATGAATGAATGCTGAGAGCCTGAGAAAAAGTCTTCCCTGGGGAAGAACATGTGATTTGTTTATCCAGTACCAAATGGTTTGACCTGAGAAGATGCATACATATAACAGTATTGTGTTGGTATTGTGTTCCCCAAAATATTGTGTACCCTAATAAATTTATCTGGGGTCAGAGACAGAACAGCCACTAGATACAGAAGCTAGAAAATGGTGGCACTCATACCTTTAATCCCAGCATTCCAGAGACAGAAATCCCTCTGGATCTCTGTGAGTTCAAGGCCACATTGGAAACAGCCAGGCATGGTGACACACGCCTTTAATCCCAGAAAGCGAGCCTTTAATCCCAGGGAGTGGTGGTAGAAGGCAGAAAGGTATATAAGGCATGAGGACTAGAAACTAGAAGCTTTTAGCTGGTTAAGCTTCAGGCTTTCGAGCAGCAGTTCAGCTGAGAGCCATTGGGATGAGGACACAGAAGCTTCCAGTCTGAGGAAACAAGATCAGCTGAGAAGTTGGCCAGGTGAGGTTAGCTGTGGCTTGTTCTGGTTCTCTGATTTTCCAGCATTCACCCCAATACCTGCCTGGGTTTGATTTTATTAATAAGACTTTCTAAGATTCCCTCTACACAGTATACCAACTGAGCAGGTTATAGGCACCTACAATATGCATGCAACAGCCGTTAATGAAAAAATAAGCCATGAATATGAAAGACAAAAAGGCAGATATATGGAGAGTTTCTTTGGGGGTGGGAGAAAAAATAGTAGAATTGATAATATCATAAATAAAAGAAACAAATGAAGAATCATTCTTTAAAAAATGCAATGAACTTTAAGAACTATCCTCAGAATGTCAGGGACTAACAGCAGAAGAATGAGAAAAGACAGTCTTTATTGTCCTGGGTATTTAGCAGGCATACAGTGAAATTGTCAGTGACTAAGGAAAATCTAGAACTAAGCTTAGTACATGTATGAACATACTAACATTTTCAAAAATTGCTAAGTATGAGGAACATAATTATATATCAGAAACAAAATCAAGATATCTGTTTTATTACATTGCATTAGCATTATATATGATGAAAATATTTTAGGAATTGTTTTAATTTTTCAGCAAGTATTTGTTTCAAAATATTTATTTTTGTACCTTTTTTATTTAATTTTTTTTTTTAAAATTCATTTTACATACCAACCACAGATCCCTCTCTCATCCCTTCTCCTTCTCCCCCCAGCCCCCACCAACCCACTTGTACAACCACTTTGGAAATCTGTATGGTGACTTTTCAGAAAATTGAGACTCAGTCCATGTCAAGACTCAATGATATCACTCTTGGGCATATACCCAAGTGATGCTCAATCATACCATAAGGACACTTGCTCAAATATGTTCATTGCAGTATTATTCATAATAACCAGAACCTGGAAACAACCTAGATGCCTGTCGAAAATGTCATACATATACACAATGGATGATTACTCAGCTTTAAAAAAAATGACATCATGAAATTTGCAGGCATTGATGGAACTAGAAAATATCATCCTGAGTGAGGTAATTCAGACTCAGAAAGACAAATATGGTATGTACTCACTCGTAAGTGGACACTAGATGTAAAGCAAAGGGTAATCAGACTACAATCCACAGCTCCAAAGAAGCTGGGAAACAAGGAGGACCCTAAGAGTGACACATGGATTACCTTGGAAAGGGGAAACATATGAGATCTCCATGAGTAAACTGGGGACATGGTGGGGACACAGAGGGGAGGAGATGTGGGATAAGGACATTCTTTCTCTTAATAGCTTATTTATTTACATCCAGATTGCAGTTTCCCCTCTCTCCTCTCCTCTGTCTCTCCCCTCCCCCTTCCTATTAACCTCCCTTTCCCCATCCACTTGTCTATTTCAATTTAGATAAGGGCAGGCTTCCCATGAATGTCGACAAAACATGGCATATAAAGTTGTAGTAAGACTAAGCATCTGCCTTGTATTAAGGTTGGGTGAGGCAACCCAGTATGAGGAATAGGGTCCCCAAAACCGGAAAGGTATCAGGGCCATCCCCTGATCCCACTGTTAGGAGTCTCACAAGAAAACCAAGCTACAATTGATAAATAGGCCCTCATGAAACTGAAAAGCTTCTGTAAAGCAAAGGACCCAGTAAATAGGAAAAAATATTCATTCTTCTCACTGTTAACCACATGGCATCAGCATAAAAACAGACAGGTGGATCAATGGAACAGAATCAAAGACCCAAACGTAAATCCACACAACTATGGACATCTCATATTTGACAAAGAAGCCAAAATTATGCAGTGGAACAAAGTATCTTCAGTAAATGGTGCTGGTATAACTGGATGTTCATGTAGAAAAATGCAAATAGATTCATATCTATCACCCTGCACAAAACTCAAGTCCAAGTGGATAAAGGACCTCAATATAAATCCAGTTACACTTAATCTTATAGAAGGGAAAATTCCTATTTTCTTAATAGACTTGAAGATTAGCACCAGAGACAAGTTCCTGAACAGAGCACCAGTAGTGCAGACACTAAGATCAACACTTAATAAATGGGACCTCATGAAACTGAAAAGCTTCTGTAAGGCAAAGGACATGGTCAACAGGACAAAATATTCATTCTTAGCATTGTTATCTTTGTTTTGTTTTTGAGCCACGGTTTCTCTGTGTAGTCTTGGGTCTCCTAGAACTTACTCTGTAGACCAGACTGGCCTTGAACTCAAAGAGATCTGCCTGCCTCTGCCTCCCAAGTTCTGGGATTAAAGGTGTGCATCACACCTGTCCAGCCATCACTGCAAATGTTTTGCTTTTAATATTTTAAAATGTTTTCTTTGAGAATTTTACACACATATACAGTGAACTATGATTTATGTTTACTTCATCTGACTTCCACAAGTCTGCTTCAAAACACTTTATCCCAACTTTGTGCTTTATTTTCTTGCATACCTGTGATGCTATATGATCAAAGAAAAATTAACAATCTGCAAATGGAGACAGAAGAAATGGTTCCATGGGTAAATTATTTGATGACACTGTTGTGATCTTAAATTTCAAACTATAATATCAATTCTGTTTGTAATTTAAAATTTGGAAAAATTTGTTACCAAAAATTTGTTGTGATTTCTGTAGATACATAAATGACTCCCTTCTATGTAGCATTTCAATGATCATGAGTACGTTTCAGAAGAAATATTGCACTTAAATGTAAGTAGCTAAACTATTTTAAAAGATTTCACTTTATAAATTGTGAATTCTTCTGATGTGATTTTTTTATTACTTTTGAGCATTGCTATTAGTGTAATGGTTCTTCCTTCACTTTGAGCTTTTCAGCTGTTAGAACATGATTGATCACACACTTATATAATGCTAAAATTTTCCAAATACTGAATAATCCAAATATACAACTAAATCTGAATACATTTCTCATTCTTTTGCAATGATTTATTTGTATTTATGTATATATTGCATGTCTGTGAGTGTGTGTGTGTGTGTGTGTGTGTGTGTGTGTGTGTGTGTGTGTGTGCCTGTGTGTGGTATTGCATGTGGAAGGGGGGTTCTTGAGGGGTCAGAAGAGAATATCTGATCTCAAAGAGGTTGTAAGCTGCCTGACAATTGTACTGGAATATAAAGTTGTATAAGCACTCCTAGATGCTGAACCATCTTTCTGTCCATTCCCATATTTCTCATTCTTGAGCATTTCACAGTACAGATGGAGATATTTAAAAGGCTTTATTTTTCCTGAGGAACTATTGGCAGTTAAATGTGTATACACATATACACATCAATATTGATAAATCCAACCAGGTCAGTCTGTATAATGCTACAAGTATGTATGCTTTCAGAGCTGATCATTTGGGATTGGATAACCAGGTGGTGAACTTTTCTTTGTGAAGACTACTTTTGCCACTCTCAGCATTCCTTAGCTGCCTGTAAAGTTGAGGGATAGTAGCCTTTTCTCAGTCAACTTTATCATGTCTGTTGCTCTACAATAATCCTCTTGTACACTGTAGAGATTTGTCACTTAAATTGGCTCAATAAAACACTGATTGGCCAGTAGCCAGGCAGAAAGTATAGGTGGGGCAACCAAACTAAGGATAATGGGAAGAAGAAGGGTGGAATCAGGAGTTTCCAACCAGATGCAGAGGGAGCAGAATATGAACACGCCATGCTAATAAAAGTACTGACCCATGGCATTGCATAAATAAGGAATATGGTTAGTTAGTAATAAGCCTGAGCTATTGGCCGAGGATTTATAATTCATATAAGCCTCTGTGTGGTAATTTGGGAAGTGGCTGCTGGGTATTTGGAAGTTGCTGGTGGGATACAATCTTCTGTTGAAAATCTATTGTTGCCCTTTTAAGTTTTCTAGTTCATGTTTAGGCACTGATGTTAATGAGACAATGAGTGTAGTTTCCGACATTACTAAGAGACACAGGAGGTAAGCATTTTAAGGTGAAAAGAGGATCTGTGGGAGTGAAAGCAGGGTAAAAGTTTGTAATTTGAAATAAATGTAAATGAATAATATATGAAAACTAAAAATTATCAAATAATGAAGGCATGTAAGCATTTATGAAAGAAGAACTCAGTGTTGATGCTATGAATATGTGAGAATACCAAGAATATTTTAGTGGGAAAATGTCCTTAGAGGGTTGTGAATAAATTACATGTATAGAAAAGTGGTCAGTTTTTCTGAAAAAAAATGCAACACCTGAAGAAATAATATCATTGATAAGTGTGGACATGGCTAGCAAGTAGTAGAGCTGAGATCATGAAGACAAATGTTAAAAAGCAATTATTGTGTTTTATATCCTCGTAGATCATTGATGTATATACTTAAAGGCACAGAAGAGTGATTTAAGAACTGTAAAATCAATGTTCAGAAATAAATTGAGTACAAACATATCTATATTTAAAATGTAGGCATTTAGTTGCCATTGTAACAACATTAAGTAGTAGAACTTTTGTGAAACAATTGATCCACTAGGAATGTATCATTGCTTGTGTTGGTGATATTCTGAAAGGAAAAGTCTGACTTTTGCTTTCTCTCTATACAGTTGCACTGTATGATACTTCCTACTGTGGAATGATGCAGCAGGAAGGCCTCTTAAGATATAGTAGTGGTAACTTTTATATTTAGACTTTCCAGGATGTAGAACTGTAACTCTAAACCAAGGTTTCTCTTAATTTTAAGGGTATGAGTCTAGAAACTTGCTATATTGACCAATGGGATATAAAGCATAAAGTAGTTTCATGGGACATAAATCATAAAGTGTAGTTTACAGTGGTGAATGAGATGAAACATGAAACTAATTAGTGATGTATTTCCAGAATTGTACATTACTCAGGGTGAATGAATTGTTTATATTTACATTCATCAAGTAGTACATTGCCTACATGAAGTACACATTTAGTAAACAAATATAGGATTATATATATATATATATATATGAATTATATAATTCATATAATTAGTCTATCTATCTATCTATCTATATATTGATTGCTGTTACAAACATGTATGCATATTTGTATATGTAAAAGGTAAAGGATCAGGGAGTTTTCTGTGAGACTGTATCTCTTAGAAACGTCAGATGCTACACCCATAAAGAAAGCCTCACCAACATGACTGCCTGAACATGAGCTGAACAAGGACAACAACAAATATGCTAAACAGGAGTGAGGTTGGAGAGTGTGGCATAGCCCAGGAGACTTCAACATGACACAAATAGCTATAAGCACATAGTGTTAATAATGAACCATTTTTGTAGATTCTGTTTCTAAACATGTGAAGCTGTCTGGAGAAGTATTATGCAATAAAATAGGAAAACTAGTGAAACAAAGCATTATGGAAGTCAGAGATGTGACAGGGAGCAAAAAGAAGAAGAAGGAATGAGAGAAGAGAAAGAATAAAGAATAAAGTTACAAAAGACAAAGAAATATGATCTTGTCTGCAAACAGTTTTGAACTGGAAGAAGGAAAAGTAATGTTTAATGGAAGTGAGTTAGTTTTTAAAGAAAAGGTGGGGTATTTAAACAGACTTATGTAGCAACATTGCTTTATTGGATTATATGATGCTAGATGTATAGAGAGATTTTTATTACAGCTGATTGCTAGGTCTTGAGGAATCAAAAAGGTCTACAGAGATGTATATAGAACAGAATTGTAAAAGACCAGACATATACATTTGAAATAAAAAAAAAGTACTATGTTCTACCTGGATAAGAGATGATAAGCTGTTTTATATTCTTTCTCTGTGAAATAAATCTCTTGTCAAAAATGAAACATACAGGGGTTGCTCTTCAGTGGACTGCTGTAGAAATCCATGTATCAGGTGTGTAAACACACTGGCAGAGGATGGGAGTTATTTTATCCCATATGATGAAGATGTTGGATTTTGCCTCCTAGTTGTTAAAGTCTCCTTGGATTTGCTTTTATAAAAATCCCCATTGGAGAGCACTATCATAAACCTCTGGTACCAGAAACATTTTACAATCTTCAAATATCAGTCCCGACGGAGAGGATTTCCTCCCTACAGAGATTGGGCAGATGATACTGACAAGGCGTATTTACCAGATTACAATTGGAATCATGTCACAGGCATTATGGAATCAATAGTTATCTCATTGGAAACACACAGAAGCAACGTTTTGATACAATGTCTATAGTGCTTTCAGCAAGATGTTGCATCCGAGAGTGAAGAATTCAAATCCTAAGGATACCCAAATCTGACAAATATTCAAACAACTGAATCATATTACTTGTTACCTTTTCCTATTCATTAGTATTATTACATTTTTAAATTGTCAATAGTCAGAAGAGTTTTCTCAAAATGAGTTAAGAAAAGAAATTATAGAAGTTATTTTACACTAATTACTTCAAGGATTAGCATAGAGGTAGAAGGTCAATGAATTACTAACTAAACTTCAGAAATTTTACTTAAAAATTTGCCTTAATTAATAAAATCTGGAGATTTTTATCTACGCTCCTTGCCTAAATATATCATGTATTTCTTGTCCTTACAAATATTTATTACATCTCCATACATTGCATATTCACGAAAGCTTGATTTGAATTGATAATGAATTTCCTTCAAAGCTCAGGTCCAGTGGAATTTAACAGTGAGGAATGCCTGTGTCAATGTGCATCACTTGAGCTCTTTCTCCATCCAATAATGTTTTCCATGTGAGTATGCACCATGTGACATAATTTATGTTACACCCCACACCTACACATTTTAATATGTTTATGAAATGTATTTCACATCCACACCATCCATTTATTTAAAATATATTTCATTTTCTGTTTGTTTTTGTTTGTTTCTTTGTTTATAAAAAGTGTGAGAAAAAAAATAACATGAAGTTGGGTGGGTAGGGATGTTGAATAGCTCTGAGAGGACTTGAGGTGAAAGAACACGATCAAAGTATAATGTATGAAAAAATTGCTAATCTTGTAAATATATCCTTTAATTTATACAATAAGAACCAGAAAAAAACAACTAAATTTTTTTCTGTTTGTAAGCTTATCACTTTATTTTTTTTATTTTTAAGACGATAATTGCATATCCCTGTCTTTTTCCTCCATTCAACCCCCTCATACTCTGCCTTGCTCTTTCCAAATTCATGAAAATGACAAAATTAAGTATACTTCAATGGATTTCTCTATCATGTATGAGGCATTAGCTATGCCTACCATCATCTTTTCATAAGATTTTTACTGATTATTTAGGAATTTCACATCATAAACTCCAAACCCACTCACTTCCCCATCCTCGCATGTCTGCTCCCCCTTATGACCTCCCCCTAGCCCGGAAAAAAATAAGATGAAACCACAAATGGAAAGGAGAAAAACAAACAAACAGAAACAAACGTGTCTAATTTGAGATGCCCGTATAGTAGTCACTGCAGCGTGCTCCAACTCCCGGTGGCCAGCCCCTTAGAGAAAACCGAGTCCTTTCCCCTCCACACACCTACCAGGAGCCATCAATTGTACAGAGCTACCTATCAGCATCTTTATTGCTATGCTTAAGAGTTCTCTTTGATGGCTTCCTGTCTAGGATCTTGCTGCAGTTCTCATCGCTCATCAAAGAAGGCTTTCGTTTGTTTGTTTTTGCAGCACACAGAGACCATTAAAAAAAAAAAAAAACCACGTTTATCTGGAACATATGTTCAAAGTGCACAGAACAACTGACTGTGGGGTGCCCGGCACCAGTTGGTACACCGACAACGCAACCCCTACAACCAAAGCTCGGGGAACATCACAGAATAGGGTGACATGGCACATTAGAAGAGCCAGGTGATGTAGGATAATGCACTTGTACACTGTAAAGATTTGTCAGTCCTATTTGTTTAATAAAATGCTGACTGTCCAGTAGTCAGGTAGGAGGTGTAGGCGGGGTGGTCAGACTAGGAAAAGCTAGGAAGAGGAAAGGCAGAAACAGAGATGCCAGCCAGATGCAGAGGAAGTAAGAGGAGAATGCGGGGCTGAGAAAAAGTACCAAGCCACATGGCTCAACATAGACAAGAATGATGGGTTAATTTAAGCATAAGAGCTAGTTAGCAATAAGCTTGAGCAATGGGCCAAACAATTTATAATTAATATATGCCTCTGTGTGTTTATTTGGGATTGAATGGCTGCAGGGCCATGTGGGACAGAAACTTCCATCTACAGACAGAGGACACCTGCTGATAGTGTCTTCTACATATGACAGGAAAGATGAACCCAGAAAAACTCAAGAGCACGGTTGCCCCCAAAACCATACAAATGACAACACTAGCTGGCATGCCGATGTGGATGAGAGAGTTTCCACGGGGCAGGGAAGCGCCACGTATGGAATATGGTTGCTGAGAGAGGAAGAACCAATCTTCTCCAGGAGAGAGCCCATGATAGCTTCATCAGTAATCACAGGTCTGCCCTAAACATGTATGAACAAAACTAATGATCTCAACATGATACCTGTCAAGTAAAAATAGCAAGAGACCATGAGAAGGAATGGGAGGGACATGGGAGGGACTCAGAGGGAGGAGAATGAGTAGGGGAAATGATATAAATAATTATTGATAGAAGTAATATTGAATTTGAATAATACTATTGTCTATACAATATAAAGACCTTAAATCAATAACTATAGAATATCTTATCTATTTAGATCTTACTTAATATATCTCAGTAATATTTTATAGTTTTCTTTCACAGACTTTCAATTTAATTTTATATTCAAATATAATTCTTCTCCTGGAGACAGGATAGAGTTGGAATTTTTGCTTCTTACTTTGAAAATCTTTTCTGACAATCTCTCCCATAATTAGATTAAGTCTTTGACTTTGTGGTTATTTAAATTATTGACGTTCATGTGTCTACTATTTTAATGTTTGTCTTTCATATTTCTCCAGTCATTTTTCCAATTTTCTTATATCCATCATGAAATACTCATCGAGAAGAAACTGTTGACCTTCACTTAATGCAAATGTATCACTTAGAAAATAACATTCTGTTTTCCATCCCTATTAATTTGGCTATTTTGTATACTTAATATAAAACATATAAGTAGCAGAAATTTTCATAAAATTTGTGCATGTGATTACCAACAATGTATTGTAAACTTAAACACTTGCTAACAAGGCTATCCTCAAGTTCAGTGTTCTGACAGTAATTAGTTAGTGGAGAGAATTAAGACCATAGCTCTGCTGTAGAGTACTTTCCCACCATGCATAGGGCCTTAGAAGTAATTCAAAAACCTCAAATAAGTAACAAACACTTTTTTTCTTGTTGTATTATGGTTAATAAATGAAGAGTGGTCGTATCACACCCAGTTCATAAGTAGTGATTCTAATATAAAACATTTCATTGATTATACTATTATATTTTAAGGAAAAGAACAGAAAAAACTTTTCTTCTATTATGTTCAATTAGTCTTATATGTTCACATACATTTTTATAAGCTTGTTTATGTAGTTCTTCTATAAATAGTATAGAATATCTACTTCATACTATATATAAATAATTTATAAATAAAAGAGAGCATCTACTTAAATCAGCTATTGCAGTATGTTTTGTGGATGAGACTAATAAGACTTTCGTTTTCATGTAGTACACACTCCATTATTGGCACGAATCATAGATCATAAGTTTATTGGTATAGACCTTGTAGACCAGGCTGCCCACATATTCGTAGAGATCTGCCTGTCTCTGCCTCTGAAGTGCTGGGATTGAATGTATGAACCACCACACTCAGCATTAATGTTAATTTTACAGAAAAATAGAATGTATGCTGTAAATGGTAAGAACAGTGAGTTACAAAACTTCATAAAATCACTATTCACCCCACTTAAGGGAAGCATAATGTCTTACAAAATAATATGAAAATACAATATTTTAATAGATACATGAACATATAAACAGACAGACAGACAAACACACACACATATATACAAATACTTTCAGTTTATATTATGTAGTGCAACAACTAATGTAATGTAAAAAATATAGAGAAGATGGTGCTTAATGTTGTAAAAAAAAGTAACTTATTTTGACCTTTTTTTTTTTTTTTTAAGAAAAAAGGTTCCCTTACTTCAAAAGTACCAGAAGAAATTTGTAGTCTTTGTTCCAATTTCTCTCTAGCCCTTGTTATTCTTATTGGTCTCCTAGGAAGAATGAGCTATTAAGTAGAGGTGGGGTGAATGGGGAAATGTTTTATGGAAGCCACTGGAAAAAAAGAGCCATAAGCTATGACCTTATTATTTAATTATAAGAGAACCATGCTTGAACCCATTCTCTAGTCTAGAAAGAGCCATATTTTATTCATTATTCTAGCTAGAATAGATAAATTTAATTTTTAAGAATCACAGACTAGCACCTAGGGGGATGGTACTCATAAATTTTTCACTCTCCATAAGGAATACTCATTGAATTCAGATGCATGACTGTGCATGACTTTATTAGAGACACTCATGAATCAGAAAAGCTAATCATCTTTCTGTGTACTGATGTAGAGGTGTATACATATCTGCATGCTTGTATAATAGTATTCTTGTGTATGTAAAATGGATTCTTGGAGAAAAACTCGAGTCAATAAATGGTTCATTGGGGAATTGTATCACTAAAATTGTTTCCGGTGTAGAAAGCATTTGTCTACTTCTACACTGAAATCCTCTGACTATAACTCCAGCAGTCATTTTAGTTACATAAGTTGTTCAAAAAACCAACATTCCTATGTGAACTATTTAATTTTAAAAATTTCTATGACATAATATTTCTCTTTTTGTTGCTTAGCACTACTCCTTACTCACAAAATGGGAAGAAAGGTGAAAATTTAAATAAAAATATTCATCAATTATTGTCTTTCAAAGCAAATGATATGTAATGTTTTGCTAAATGTGCACTTTGATATGACATTTGGAGTAAGTTTGCTTCCTGATTTCTCATGAATGGTAAAACCATTTGTGGGAAAATGTGCATTTTAATTAACATACTACTTTAATAAAATTTTGTTTCAAAAAATTGTCCTCTGTCCATTGTAAAGAGCTAAATAGAACAAGCTAGATAGTACATACATACAGAACTATAACAAAAAAAGCATCTACTTTAATCTACTTTATTAACATAGAGGAGAACATTTGAATTACATTGTTTTTCTAATTTAAGGAGTAAGTCTGCATATTGACTTATGTTTTATCATGGTACTTTATGGTGATATTTTATTTGTACTGAAATGTGATTTTATTTGTATGTTAATAAATAAAGTTGCCTGGGGGTCAGAGCTATTAGCAAGCCATAGTGAAAGCTGGGCGTTAGTGGTGCACGCCTTTAATACCAGTATTTGGTAGGCAGAGCTATGTAGATCTCTGTGTGTTCAAGGATACAGCCAGCATGGAGACACACGCATTTAATCTCAATACCAACCATAGAAGACCTGGAGGTCTGTACAGACAGGCAGTGACAAGGCAGTCATGTGGTTGTGTAGCTAGAGTTTTCCTACCTGGCCCACAGTCAGGACAAATCTCTATCACCTGCCAGTCCCACAGCCCCTCAGACCCGACCAAGTAAACACAGAGACTTGTATTGGTTACAAACTGTATGGCCGTGGCAGGCTTCTTGCTAACTGTTCTTACAGCTTAAATTAATCCATCTCCATTAATCTATACCTTGCCACATAGCTCGTGGCTTACCGGCATCTTCACATGCTGTTTCTCATCGTGGCGGCTGGCAGTGTCTCTCTGACTCAGCCTTCTACTTCCCAGCTTTATTCTCCTCTTTGCCCCGCCTACACTTCCTGCCTAGCCAATGGCCAATCAGTGTTTTATTTATTGACTAATTAGCAACACATTTTCCATACAGAACATCCCACAGCACTTCCCCTTTTTTTTTTCAAAAAGGAAGGTTTTAACCTTAACAAAGTAAAATTACATATAATTTGGGAATTTGGGCGTAGCTTCTCTTACTACTTCCTGCTGGAGGGGGGCGCTGTATCTTATGGGGATACAAAGAAAATTTTAGGATTATGGAATAGTCCATGAGGCTGTATCATTTGAGCCAGTTGCCTTGAAACCATTCTGGATGTTGGATCATCTGGGCCATGGTGTCATCAGAGAACTTTCAGGGGGTCTTGGTTGGTCAAACCTGATGTATCTTAATCTTGAACAAATCCATAGCCTCTGGCTTTCTGTGGGAACAAAAGCAGAGTCTCCTTTCCAAAGTAACATATCCTTATATTCAAATTTTGAAGTCAAGGTACCTTTAAAATATACATTTTGGCATAACTCAACAGCTTTTACAATCAATGTTTTTCTGCAGTTACAAGTCCCAAAGACAACACAATGCAGATTCTCTGTGTAATATCCATTTTTACATGGCTTATATTTTATACTACCTTTACTGTCTCTTTAAAGACTTTATTTTTTAAAACTATGTATTTGTTTCTATAACTCTATATATCATCTTTTTTGTCTCTTTCAAGCCTACGTATCTTTTACACACATTGTAAACTATTACATCTGAAACTGTCTTATTGTGAATCTATTGCTTTAAACTGCAGCAGCTGTGGCTGCTGGCTCCACCCACCTCAGCTTCCCAACGTGGAGTTTTCCACCAGCTCTGGGAGCTATCGTGGGTCTCTATGCTTTTATCCAAGCAGCGTATAGCCCAGAAACCTCTTTGTTTTGTACCTGCAAAGGCTAAATCCACCACGCAGCTTAATGTGTCACTTGCAGAGGACTCATTCCCGCCATACTGCAGGTCGAGCGCACATGCTAGGAACCCACCAGTAGCTCAAACTGGCAGCTGCCGCTCATTTGAGAGAGACGATTAGGAAGCTGTTTTTAGCTCCGTTTTAGAATCTTTTCTCAGGTTTTAGGTGGAAACTCTTGCCACCACGTTGGACGCCATTTGTAGCTAGAGTTTTCCTACCTGGCCCACAGTCAGGACAAATCTCTATCACCTGCCAGTCCCACAGCCCCTCAGACCCGACCAAGTAAACACAGAGACTTGTATTGGTTACAAACTGTATGGCCGTGGCAGGCTTCTTGCTAACTGTTCTTTCAGCTTAAATTAATCCATCTCCATTAATCTATACCTTGCCACATAGCTCGTGGCTTACCGGCATCTTCACATGCTGTTTCTCATCGTGGCGGCTGGCAGTGTCTCTCTGACTCAGCCTTCTACTTCCCAGCTTTATTCTCCTCTTTGCCCCGCCTACACTTCCTGCCTAGCCAATGGCCAATCAGTGTTTTATTTATTGACTAATTAGCAACACATTTTCCATACAGAACATCCCACAGCATGGTTGGGTTTACAACCAATGAGAAGGCAGAACAGAAAGTCTTTATCAAGACAGACACACAGGAAGTAGGTCTCTTTCAGAGGAGGTAGGACCACCGCGAGAGGAAGGGTAAGGTTTTTAGCTCTTAGCTCTGACATCTTGGCTTTCTTCTTTGCATTGGTTCTGTGTTTCTCATTGAATAACATGGTTACTTCTACAGTACTTAATTAAAATGTTTGTGATTTACATATTTTAAAATACAGATTACTGTTTGAAAATACCACATTTAAAAAAAAAATCTGTAAAGGACTGTGTATACATCAGTGCAATGCTGTACCTTGAAATCACCATGAAAATTACTGATAGTTATAGGAAAGATTTCTATAAAACTCTTTTTAGAAGACTATATTTAGGCCTATGAAGAAATACAATGGCATGAACTAGTACAATATGGTTCTCCTTATTATGTTGAGAGATCAGTATTTCAATCCAAGAGAGAAAGATGGAAACAAAATGTCTCCCCTGTATTTTAAATGAAACAGGAAAAAGAATTCATATTCATTAAATATTGGAAGTCACAATAACTTTTTATTCATAAAATATAAAAGTATAGTTTATAATACACACATGCATATACATGATAAACATATATAATATATACATATATATACCAGACATACTTTAACATTTCCTTATGTACACATTTATTTTCTTTTTTAAGATTATAAATTAAATACATTTCTCCTTTCCTTTGCCTCTCTACAAACCTTTCTATAGTATATCCTTCACCACTCTTCAAATCCACGGCCTCTTTTTCACTAATTGTTCTTGAATGCCCATATGTAAATGAATATACATATTCCTAAATGTAACCTGTTCACACCATATAATGTTATTTTGGCACTAGACAACAAATTGGTTTTCTCTTCCCAGAGGTAGGGCGGGTCACCTCTCCTTCTCTCGGCTTTGCTCAGTTGGTTGTGTAGTGTTGAGGCCTCGTGGGCTTTTCCTCATCCAGGCTGACATGTTCATCATTGCCATCCTTATTCATCTGTCATTTGACAAACATGTTGGTGTGACTTTGCGGGTGTAGCTCCTGAAGTTACTAGGAGACAATCTTCCTGCAAATTCCCTGATCGTCCAGCACTTGTAATTTTTTTCACCCCTTCTTATGGAATATCCCCTGAGCCTTAGGTGCAATATTCTTATGTCAATAGGCATAGGTGTTCTTCATACGGTCAGAAAAACCACCCTGATGCCAGAAAGGGGAAAAAACAAAGAGTGCACATAAGTCAGCTTGAAGGTGATTTTGCCACATTCTGAGTGTTCTTTGCTTGCCAGAATGAGAAACCTAATTTATGCAGCTGGTATTGAATCATGAACTGACACATTTTTTTTTATCATAAGATGTAATTTCTAGTGAAATTTTGAGGGGAAATTCATTTGATAGCCACAGCCCAATTATTAAAATACTCAGATATTGCAGATATAAAAGTCAGTCTCGCCGGGCGGTGGTGGCGCACGCCTTTAATCCCAGCACTCGGGAGGCAGAGCCAGGCGGATCTCTGTGAGTTCGAGGCCAGCCTGGACTACCAAGTGAGTTCCAGGAAAGGCGCAAAGCTACACAGAGAAACCCTGTCTCGAAAAACAAAAAAAAAAAAAAGTCAGTCTCCATCACACAATGACTCTCTATTAGCATCAAACTTGAAAAGACCTGTTATAGAAGTAAAAATTAAAGGGAAATAAAGAATACAATATACCATTTGCAGATGGAACCTCAGCACTGTCTCTGAAACTCATGTGAGCAAGTCAAAGTAAAGAAACATACTCAAGGTATACTTCAACAATGGTGTTCATGTATATGAAAGTAACCAAAAAGTCTGGAATATTAAGAAGAACTAGACTATAAAGACTTTCATATGTGTGACAGAGATGAATTTAATTTGATTGCCCAGAGAAAAGAGTTGGCTCACCCTTGGGCCCCAGGGGAGCCATGCAAAACTATGTAATGCTGAGAGAGAGTTCAAAGGGGCTTCATTCCTGTACTTCTCTTTGGACAAGGCCTTCCCATTACTATTTGCTAGGTTGCCTTTGATTTTATTTTAAGACTGTATATCCACTCACCTGTTTCAGTAATAGACTACTTAAGTCTATGGATTGGGGTAAAGGTCATTTGATGTGTTTTGATTAGTGGAGTGATAATAGAAGTAAATTAAAAGTGCCTTTTGTGTTCTGGCATGCCTCCCACTCTCTATAAGCCTATGGGAAAGCATGTCCTGGAAGACTATTGTCCTTTCTAATATCAAACCTGGAACCAAATGAAAGGCATGCTATCCTTTTTGATTTGGTGTCAATTAACAGGTAAAGCAAATAAGTAATAAATGACATCAGACAAAAACTGAGTCATTGATTAAGGAGAACACCACATAAAGACTGTGCAGGTGGGCACTACATTCAATGTTTTTTCATAGGTGTCACCTGTATCATGCCAGAATAATTACACCAGAAAATATATTTTATAAAATTGCCTAATATTATATAATACAAATGATATATAATATATATATGTCATATATTATATACTATAACATATGTGAATAATAAATATATGATATATGTGATGTGTGATAAATACAAATAAATTTATGTAATATGTAATATACATTTATTATATTTTTAGGTTGTAACCACACAAAGTTTGAACTTGAAAGCATTTTCAGCTTTCTCCAAAAAATGTCCCATCATGCCAGCATTCACTACTATTCCCTCCAAGCATGCGAACTCTGGGCTCTCAGTGATCTGTTTTCCCTTTATAGAGTTATCTGTTTAGGAAATTTCAGGTGTACTGAACGTTGTGTAAAATAACTTCTCACAATTTGTGACGGGACATTTTCAAGTAGTATAATGTGTCCAAGGTTCATTCATGTCATGGAATGATGAATGGTGGTCTGTTGCTGATTAGTCAATAATTAAAACACTGATTGGCCATTGGCTAGGCAGGAAGTGTAGGCGGGACAAGGAGGAGAATAAAGCTGGGAAGTGGAAGGCTGAGTCAGAGAGACACTGCCAGCCGCCACGATGACAAACAGCATGTGAAGATGCTGGTAAGCCACGAGCCATGTGCAAGGTATAGATTTATAAAAATGGATTAATTTAAGCTGAAAGAACAGTTAGCAAGAAGCCTGCCACGGCCATACAGTTTGTAACCAATATAAGTCTCTGTGTTTACTTGGTCGGGTCTGACGGCTGTGGGACTGGCAGGTGAGAGAGATTTGCCCTGACTGTGGGCCAGGCAGGAAAACTCTACCTACAGTGGTCTTTATGGATAACTCATTTTGTGTGTTCACCGAACAAAGGTTGTCCATTTGGTTTGTTTCTACATGTTGACTGCTGTGATTATTGTGGTCATAAAAGTTTCTGTACAAGTTGCATGTGTCTATAGGATGTTATTTCTTTTGAGAATTAGTCAAGACATAGAATTGTGGGACATATAATAACTTTCTGTTCAATCCTTTAAAAACATTCAGACAACTTTTCAAAACAGTTGAATTACTTTATGTTCTCATCAGCAGTATATATAATTCTTATTTTTCCTCATTCCTGAAAGTGCTTGTCATTATTGATTTTTTCCTTTTGTCATCATCATTGGTGTTAAAAAACCTCTCATTGTAGTTACAACATGCACCTAATTAATGCTAATGATATTCATTTATTATATTTTTGTTTTTAATTTTGGCTATTACAATGTTCGGATCAAAATACACCCAAAACCTTGTTCATGGTATTAGTATGGATAACCATGTAGAAAAATGTCTACCAATACTCATATTTAATTAAATTGTCTATTACTTTTATATTTTGAGTTAACACTTGTTAAAAAATAAAATACAGTTACATCACTTCCCTTCTTCCTTTCCTTCCTTGGAACTCTCCAATGTTTTCTTCCATCAGTTCTTTTTTCATAATCCTCTCCTCCTTACTTCATTTCCACTTAAGTTCAGGACCTCTTTTTCTTTGATTATTATTGTTACATGTATTTGTGCCTATATGCGTGCATGTGTGCATGTGCATCCTCATACACACACACACACACACACACACACACACACAGAACCACAAACTTCTGAGTTTGTCTATGATTTCAGGGATGATCATTTGGTTTTGGATAAATGCCTAGGTTTACCCATCCCCGGTGAAGACTAATTCTGACCCTCTCTAAATTACCTTGAGTTCTTTATCTAGGTGTGGCTCCCCTTGAGCTTTCTCCTTCCACGTGAGCATTTCTATTGTTTGTTGTCAATGTTCAGGTCCTGTGTGGCAGCCACATTATTAGGCATCAGCAGGGTTACTTCCCTGTCATTTCCGTGAGATACAATCTGACAGCATTTTTGCTTGTTCTCTGACTCTTACAATCTTCCTGGCCCATCTTCTGAGATGTTCCCTGATTCATGGATGCAGAAGTTATGTTGTACCTGTTTTCGTTGAAGCTCAGCTTCCCGTGAACAATTCATGTCTGCATTTTGATAGTGTGGTTTTCTGTAATAATCTTTGTCTGTTGCAGAGAGATGCTACTTTGATGAGTTATGATTTAGACCAATGTGCTGGTATAAGGATATGTTTCAGAATGCCTTTAGGTATTTTGCTGGACTAGTAATTGAGTGCATTCTCCTCTAAGAGCCATACCTTTAATAATGCTAGGTAGTAAGGTAAGTTTCTAGTACCAAGCATGATTTCCCTCCTGTTGAGTGGGACTTGAGTTCAATTACAGAGCTATTGGTTACCACAGAAAAATGAATGTCACTATTGCACTTTCTTTGTTTATTCTAGATATTAGTTTCTACATTAATAACTGTTTTAGACGTATTTTCTCCAGTTCTATGAGTATTCTTTTCACTTTTGTAATGCCGTTGCTCGGGAAAAATGTTTTTTATTCAGTGAAGAACAATTGTTTCCTTTTTTATTGTGTTGCTTTGCCTTTGGCATTGTATCTGAAAACTTCTACTAGCTTAATGTCATAAGAATATGTTTACATGCCGGGCAGTGGTGGGGCATGACTTTAATTCCAGCACTTGGGAGGCAGAGCCAGGCAGATCTCTGTGAGTTCAAGGCCAGCCTGGGTTACAGAGTGAGTTTTAGGAAAAGCACAAAGCTACACAGAGAAACCTGTCTCAAAAAAACAAAAAAAAAAAATAAGAATAAGAATATGTTTACATTTTATGAGATTTTGCTTTATTATATGTCTGCAGATGGTTCACTTTCTATTATTATCTGTAAAACAATTGAATCAACAAGATTTAATTCTTTTGTATATTGATAAGTAATTTTCAAAGTTCGACATGGATAATCTATTTGTTTACAACTTCATGCTTGTTTCCATTGTGTACTTCTGAAGAGTATATTTCTTCTAAATGTATTTATTTCTGCTACTGAGTTCTTTTCACTGGTACCCTTAACTTCCTTTTACCAGTAACTGTACTGTTACTGAGCCTTTCCTTACCCAAATTTTTAATTTTAGATACATTGCTATTCCAAGTATTTTCGACTTTTCACTTTTTTTGTTGTTGGTTTAAGGTATCTTATGTTTCCACATATATTTTAGAGTGAGTTACCTCTTTGTTACTACATAGTGCTGGGGCTTATATAAAAGATTCTCTAATTTTAGACTCCTTTGCACAACACTGCATCTTAAAGAGTGTCAAGTCTTTCAATCCATTATCAAGTGATATCTTTCCAATTGTTAAATATTTATTTTTTTCCATTAATATTTTGGATTGAAGTTCTACAAAATAAACTTTCAGAAGGTTTCTTAAATGTATTCATAATTATTTTATCATTTCTCATGATGCTTTTGGCAAAAGTAGAAATTATTGTATTCATTTCATGATTGAATTATACTTTTTATTGTAGAGTAACAATGATTTTTACATTTGTGCATGTGCAAATATGATATGTGTTTGTGCTAATATACACATTATTTTGTTTTATTGTAGATGTTCATGCCACAGCAGGTGTGTAGAGGTCAAAGGGTAACCTCCTATATGTACTCAACTTTTGCATTCTTTGAGACAGTCTTTTGGTTATTCTTTTATTGTGTATGTCACGTTGGCTGACCAGTGAGTTGCCAGGGATTCTCCTATTGTGTGGAAGCACTTGAGTAGCACACTTGCACTACCTACCTAGTTTTTATACAGGTTTTGGAAATTCAAACTTAGGACTCTGCTTGTATAGCCAACACTTCCAATAAGCCTTATACTCAGCCCTTTATTTTGTATAGTACCTTACGTTCTGTAGTATTGTTGGCTTTATTAGGTCTGATGAGTTTAGTGAATTCTCTGAATTTCATAGGAATAATTTCATTTAGAATATAATTCTATTTCCATTCCAGATTGAGTGTCTCTGATATTATTTTTATTCCTAACTGATCACAGAAGAATTTCCTGCACAGTATCAAATAGAAGTGCTAAGAAAACACATCTGTGTTTAATTCTGATATGAAAGAAATAACTATATGTCTTTGACACTTTAACATGATTTTTCAGAGGAAAATTTGTAGATGCCCTTTATAATGTCAAGGTTGGTTAACTCCTTGTTTGTTGTATGTCTTAAATCATGGAAGAGTTTGAGTTTACAAAATAGTTTCTTATCTACTAGAACACTAATGAGCTTTTGCATGAACTATAAAAATGTACTTTGACTCAATTTACTTTTATGTGGTAAATAAATTTGAATTCTAAATATGTAAAAGATATTTTAATAGTAGGCATTATTTAGTAATTGTTGAATTTGGTGCATTATTGTGATGCTGCAAAATGTAATTTTATTCATAAATGATAAAAGTCTGTACTTTTCTTCTTCTGTAATTTATTTTCTGCTTGATGATCAGAATAATATTTCCCTATAAAATGAGTTGAGGGGTATTCCTTCTTTTTCTATTTGCTTATACTCACTTTTCAATAAATGACATTCATTGTTTTTTAAACTTTTGATAAAGCTCATAAGTAAAGTCTTATCGACCTAGTCCTATCCGTTACTCTCTTTCTGAGGATATTTTGAGGGTGTCCAAGTCATTGACCACATATTACATGCAGCCTTCAATACCTCATTATGTTATAATGTCATGCAAAATACCTTATGACAAACACTGAATTGGGTTTGTGGTTCCAAAAGCCAAAAGTTTGGACACCAATTACTCTCTCTCTCTCTCTCTCTCTCTCTCTCTCTTTCTCTTCCTCCCTCACTTTCCCTGGTTCCAAACATCCAGATATCATAACTTATACCTATTTAGTTACTCCACTGTTGTTTTTAGTATTCCGTCATAGACTATTAATTCCTTTCTGGTTTGTAGTGATTTCCCACTTCATACTCTTTGTGTTTGCTGGTTTTTTTAGACAGGGTTTCTCTGTGTAACAGCCCTGTCTCTTATGTAATTCTTTGTAGACCAGACTGGCCTCAGACTCACAAAATCTACCTGCTGCTGCCTCCTGACTGCTAGGATTAAAGGTGTGCACCACCATGCCCAGCTCTACTTCACAGTCTATTTTTTTCTCAGTCTATTGATTTTCTTATGTCATTTTTTACCATCTTCCAGTTATTTATAATATACTTATGATTGAAATATGTCTTATTTACTATCCACATGCTAAGAAATGCAAGTAGAAGATTATTTTGAGGTACTTTTTTTGAACTAGCATAGGTATTTAAAAATGTAACTCCTATTTAAACATTCTTTGTTGTGCTTCTCATGAGTATGGATGTAGACTAATATGTTGGCTCTACGTGATACAGCAAAGCAGTTAACTATCATATAGAAGTATCCAGCAAGCAGGAATGCCAGATAATTCTACAATAATGCTTAGTATCACATATCTTCTTTGTCTGTAGCTTTCAAATTTGACATATGACTATTTCTAGTTTTTATAAACCAACATATGGGTCTATATTAATTTATCTCTTTGGAATGCAAGATATTTTTGCATTGCAAGTGCCATTGACTTATGAAAAAAGACAATAATTATAATCCTTTGTCAAATACATAATTAATGTTAATGATAAGATGATATAAGTCTGACCTAATTATAGTACTGATATCAATTACAAACTGTATCTTTGCTAGAACAGCATAATTCCTTCTTACACTCACCCTCACACCACAGTTATATGTAGCTGTCACCCTACTTCAAAAAAAAAAAGCCTGTCTTTAAAGTAAATGAATACTGTCCCAGAGAGCCACAATTGGACACAAGGAAGAGATCACCCTACTGTAGTGACCCAGATCTAAAGGCTACATCTACAACACAGCTCCTGCCTCTATCGCTCAGGAAACATCTCTAAAGAGGAGGCAGAAAGATTGTAAGAGCCAAAATTCCAGAAAGTCGGCTGTAAACGAGTCCCTTTTAGAAATGGTTGTAGAAACAAAGCCAGAACAATGGCAATGTCAATAGATATATCAATGTGGAAGGGAAACAATGTCACAGGTCTCATCCCCACACAAAGACAACAGACAACTAATGAATGTTCCATGAGCCCACTTATTGGTTGTCTAACAGAGTGATCAGCCTTGAAACCATACACCTCCACAACCATAAAAGGACTTAGCAGATTTATTTAGATATAATTGCACATGCACATGCATAAACATACATACATATCAGTTTTTGTTGATATATATATATATATATATATATATATATATATATATTCTCATGTATATATGTAACAAAAATAATCAAAACAAACAAAAAAGCTACCAACTTGAAAATGAGAGTTTGCATGGGAGGGAGAAATGGTGCAATTCGATTTTAATTAAAACATATTTTAATAATGAATAAACACAAATTTTTGTAAAAAAATTAAAAATGTATTTAAAAAATATTTTGAGATTTCAAATAAAATATTAGCCAAATAAAGTTTGGTTTCCTCATTTTTCATTATAACAATTCACTGGGATTCATCCAGATTCCAGTAACCTTTTAAATGCTAGAGTCTAAATAATGATTATGGGTTACAAAAATAAACAAAATCACTTTGAAATCTTATGTCATAAAAGTCATAAGTTTTGGTGGTAAAATAAGGTAAAGAAAAGCTCAGGGAGTCCCTGGCGCTAAGTGGTATGAACTGGGAGGACATCTCGAAAAAGATGAAATCTGAATAGTGACTGACCATTACAGGGAAAGAAGCAAAAAAAAAAAAGGTCTTGTAGTTCTTGGAATTCCCAAGAAAAGAAAAAACAAGCAATAATGCTGCATCAAAAGGGGCGTGGTGTGGGCTCAGTGATCTTTGTCTAAAATGCTTGTTACGAGAGTTCTTTTATAGTTGGTGATTTTGAGACATAACAGTATTCTTATAGCGATTATTTGTTGTGATTTTCATACAAAGAGTCACTTCAGGTGTTGAAGACTTACTCCATGGTTGCTGGCATGAGTGAGACATGATTGGAACAGCGAGAACTAAATCTACCGATTAATTCATCGATAATGAATTGTTATCTGAATAAGCTCTTTCTTAAAAGGCAGAGACTATTTGGAGGAAGTAGAACACTGGCAGCAGGTCTTTGAAGGATATATCTTGCCCTCCCCTCTCCCTGTGTCTCTCACGGCTTCCTGGTGGCCAGGAAGTGAAGAGTTGAGAAGCTGTATTTTAGTGTGACATTTTGAGGTGATGCTTTGTCAATGCCAGTCTTTCTTCCATTGAGTTATCTTTCCCTCATGAAAGTGCAGCTCATCATCTCTAATAATACAAATTTTGAAAAAGCAAAATTTTAAACACTTTAGAATATCTGTTTGCTCAACATACGAGGTAAAATACAAGAGTTTGTTGGGCTTCAGATGTTGCTATTTTGTATTAATCATTTAGGATGATAAAGAAAATCATTTTACCAGAACAAACTTCCACCAAAAATTGTGTTGGTCACTATCGTAACCTCAAGTAGAACTTACAGCCTACACGTTACTGTCAAGAGCTGGCTGCATGGGAACATTTGGGAAATTTCATATGGCTTTCTGAATCTCTTCTTTCCACATTAAATGAATTTGGATTCAAGGATGGTAGATTGAATAATTGTCTCCAAACAACCATTTATTGGTACTGTCATCTGTCAATATTTTAGATTACATGAGAGAAGATGAATTAAAATTTCAGATATAATAGTTTTCAATCAGTTTATATGTATCTGGCTACAGGCTGAAGACCTTACATGCATTTTTTTCAGGGTCAATTATTGGCAATTGAACAGGCTTTGTCTACATTCCTCAAAGATGGAAGTCTCTCTTTGTATCTGAGACAGTGCACAACCACAATGTTAAAAATTGTAAAAGTCAGGTTTCACGTCCCTCTCCCTTCTCTGCTTCTTATAAATGGTTGTGTTCCTTATCCATGTGGCTTCATGTTTATGTTCTTCTATAGCAGGGGTGTTACTCAGAGCCTCTGACAAAGCCTAATTATGCAAAAGGGATCAGGAGCCATTTCGTCCCATTGTAACTTACTACTAAGAGCATTTATAGTGCTAGTTTTCCTTCTAATCCCCAAACTTCTCCTAAATTTTATAAAGTTGCTAGAATATTTTCCAGACATAGGAGAAGGCATTGTTCTTTCAGGAATTTGACAGGCATACTTAAACTGATACTCAATTAACACTTAACAGCAAAAACAAATCACCCAGTCAATAATTAGAATAATGAACTGAATAGTCAGCTCTCAAAAAAGAAATACAAATCGCCAATGAATATTTGAAAAATCTTCAACATCTTTAGTCATCATGAAAATGCAAATTAAAATGGCATTCAAAGTCCATCTCAACCGAATAAGAATGATGACCATCTAGAGAACAATTTATATCAGATCCTAAACAAATATAAAGAGGAACTCTTATAGATTGCTGCTATGAATGTAAATTTACAAAAGCAATATAGCAATCAGTTTATAAATTCCTCAAAGTATAAAATTGTAGCTGAAGATTTTCTGTGTCTGGCCCAGCCACATGATTGGGACAAATCTCTTCCACTTGTGTCCCCCAAGTAAACACACAGAGGCTTATATTAATTAAAACTGCTCAGCCATTAGCTCAGGCCTACCACTGACTAGCTCTTACACTTAAACTCAGCCCATTCCTGTTAATCTATACGTTGCCATGTGTTCTGTGGCTTTACCTATGTGCCATTACATGCTGCTTCCTGGATGGTGGGCTGGCGTCTCTTGATTCAGTCTTCCTCTTCCCAGAATTCTCCTTGTCTGCTTATCCTGCATATACTTCTGCCTGGCTATTGGCCAATCATCATTTAATTAAAACAGTGTACAAAAGCATTATCCCACAGCATAAAATCATCCGAAAATAAAAGTAAACAAAGCAGAATTATGCCATGTTACAGCTGCAGTCATTTTGTACTTTTGAATGTGGCATGAGAAATTAGAGCAGTTGTGGAAGATAGACTAGCAATAAGATATTCTCTCCTGCACTCTTAGAAAAGGAATGTGTTCCTAGTGATGCATTGATTTTTAGCTCTGTGATACTTACATTAGGTTTCATAATGATAGAAAGGTAAAATAAACTGACTGAATTGTTTAAACCATTAATGTTGTGGTAATTTATTAGGAGACAGATGGAAATTTTTCTTGGTGTCTCTTAGATATACTTCAATATAAGAAAGCCATCTCATTATGACACATCTCAGTTTTAATTAATAATGTGTATGGCTTTAGTGCTCAAGTACTATGTGATGCAAATATATTTTTCCATAAAGAACTGCAGGCATGCCAGGCGGTGTTGGCGCTCGCCTTTAATTCCAGCACCCTGGAGGCAGAGGCAGGTGGATCTCTGTGAGTTCCGAGGCCAGCCTAGTCTACAGAGCAAGATCCTAGACAGGCACCAAAACTACACAGAGAAACCCCATCTAGAAAAACCAAAAACCAAAAACAAACAAACAAACAAAAGAATTGCAGGCTCCTAAGAGTATCTTGATGAAGAACCTCATAGAGAATTTAAAGATTCTAAAATATCTAAAGTTATATTTACTTTAGGGGCCATCCACTCATCCACTCATCCACTCATCCACTCATCCACCCAGCCACCCAACCACCCAGCCACCCAGCCACCCAGCCACCCAGCCACCCAGCCACCCAGCCACCCAGCCACCCAGCCACCCAACCACCCAGCCACCCAGCCACTCAGCCACTCAGCTACAGAGCCAGACATGGAGAAAGAAAAAAAGAAAAGGCGTGCAGGAATAGAGAAAAGTAAAAACCCAAAAACCAAAGATAGACAGGATACTTTAAGAAAAGCTGGCAAGACACAAGTCAAGCTAAGGCCATGCGTTTATAATTAAGAATAAGCCTCCATGTGTGATTAATTTGGAAGCTGGATGGTGGGCCCCCCAAAAGAGTTAAACAGTCAAGAATGTGATGTGAGCAGACAACTGCCCCAAGTCTGGAAGATTCATCCAGAGTATTAGTTTACAAATTAAAAACACACACACACACACACACACACACACACACACACACACACACAAAAAAAAAAAAAAAAAACCAAAAAAACAAACAAACAAAAAAAAAACGCTCACCATTAATTTAATCTTTAAAGTGTAAATTTAAACAGAAATTTTGTGTTGAATTATCTATTAAAATAGCTTGAATTAGTTTCCAAACAGAAAATAAAAGAAATTTCTGGAGCAAAGTAATATTGACGGAGCCTAATCATCAGACAGAAACTATTGTTTGGGTATTTTTTTTTTAATCTGTATCAATAGAATACATCAAGTAACTAATATTTTCTAGTAATACATGAGGAAAGCATAGTACTGTGCTTTGATTTAATTAAATGGAAGCCTAAAAAGGCTTCATAAGCAATAAAAATTCTCTCCAACTCAGAGAATCTCAGAAAAATCAAATACAACTCATTTACTATAATTTTCCCAGAAGAGGTATTATTTGTCTTTGAGCAAGCTAGTCAATTTCTTTGAAAAATACACATCCACAAAGTGAAGAAGTAAGGATACATAGTTCATGCGGCATTTTTGAGAATTAAGTGACAAACATCTTACATATTCTGAGAACCATAAAAATGTCATTATCATTAAGTATATTTTAATTAAGATGATAAAATGTTTTTCTAAAGAGTCCATGCCCTGGGAAATAAACAATGCTTTATTTTCTAATAAAACATTTAACTTGATGCATTATTTGTCCAGAAATAATCAAAATGCAGAAAAAGACCTAGAGGCTACATTTCAAAGAGTGTGAAATTTCCTAAAGAAATGGTACTGTGCCGACACATAACAGCAACCTTTGATAAGTCTCCCTGTGAAAAATGGCACCTTTGTACAGCTGTCGCCTTGGCTAGTGGATGAACTTGAGTTTCAACAGTTCATTCACTGACCACACAGACTCAGTTGCAGAGAAGTTGCCCTTACTCTCTTAGTAAGATATGACTTCTGAATCCTGTCATATCTTGTCCTATACCAAGTACAGAAATCCACCAAATTTATGTTGTGATGAGGGTCAGCTGTTCACCCAAGAACATCCCCTCTGAGAGTAAGAGTGCATAATCTCACTGAAAGTCTGTGCCTTGTGGTGTTGTGTAACAAAATTTGGAACCATGACCGTACATCCTCTGCTTCTATCTCACCTCCGGACACTGGGCAAACCACAGGCAAGCCAAATCTCAGCTGAAACACTGCTTAGTGATACCGGCAAACGCCAACCTTAAAGATTGCATTTTCTGAAGCACAGCTTGAAAGTACAGGCAGTGGCAGCACACGCCTTTACTCCCAGCACTCGGGAGGCAGAGGCAGGCAGATCTCTGTGAGTTCAAGGCCAGCCTGGTCTATAGAGTGAGATCCAGGACAGACACCAAAACTACACTGCTGTGGGATGGTCTGTATGTCAAATGTGTTGCTGATTGGTCAATAAATAAACCACCGATTGGCCAGTGGCCAGGCAGGAAGTATAGGGGGGACTAACAGAGAAGAGAACTGAGAGAACAGGAAGGCGGAAGGGAGACACTACCAGCCGCCAGGATGACAAACAGCATGTGAAGATGCCGGTAAGCCACGAGCCATGTGGCAAGGTATAGATTTATGGAAATGGATTAATTTAAGCTGTAAGAACAGTTAGCAAGAAGCCTGCCATGGCCATACAGTTTGTAAGCAATATAAGTCTCTGTGTTTACTTGGTCGGGTCTGAGCAGCTGTGGAACTGGCGGGTGAGAGAGATTTGTCCTGACTGTGGGCCAGGCAGGAAAACTCTAGCTACACTACACAAAGAAACCCTGTCTTGAAAAAACTAGAAAGAAGAAAAGAGAAAGAGAGAAAAAAAGAAAAAAGAAAGGAATTTGCTGGAGAGATGGCTCAGTGGTTAAGAGAACCATCTGCTCATTCAGAGGACCAGGGTTTGATTCCCAACACCTACATGGCAGCTCACAACCTTCCATAACTCCAGTCCCAGGAGATCCACCACCCTCTTCTGACCTCCAAGAACACCAAGCACTCACACACATAAAACAAAATAGATCTTAGGAAAAAAAAAATATTGGGCAGTAGTGGCACACGCCTTTAATCCCAGCACTCAGGAGGCAGAGCCAGGCGGATCTCTGTGAGTCAAGGCCAGCCTGGTCTACAGAGTGAGATCCAGGACAGGCACCAAAACTACACAGAGAAACCCTGTCTCAAAAAACAAAAAAATCAAGAAAAAAAAAAGGAAGAAAGAAAGAAAGTACAAAGTCTTCCTTTGATGCCTTAAGGCTAAAAGAGTAGGCATATTATGGAATTAATTGAGCTCTTGATTCTATTTGGGGTGATATCATCCCCCACCATCTACATCTTTCTTAAGTTATACTAAGAGAAAATTGGTTTTTAACTCACATAAGGGATTGGCCCTCAGAATAAAAATATGACACTAGCAATTTTTTTTTTTTTTTAGGAAGAGAAGCTGAGACAGGTCATCAGGTAATGGCACTTGTTTTGCCAGAAGCCTGAAGACCTAGGTCGAATCATTGGAACTCATGGTCGAAGGAGAAAACCAACGGTCCTCCTTTGACCACTGTGTGTATTTAGTGGAACACATGCACTTAAACACACAGAGTCCTAAGAGTGTTTTCAAATAAATTCATAAAAGAAGTCTGTGTATAACATTGCTACATATTGGTAACAATTAACCAAGAGTTACTAAAAGGAGGCACAGTAAAATTTCCCTTTTGTTTGACTTTCTTTCTTTATATCAGAAAGGTTATTTTTATTAAGAATTTTTTTCATTCATTTTACACTCCAATTAAAGATCCCCCTCTTCCCTCCCCCCACCCCACCCTAGCCTCCCTCCAACCCACCCACCACTTCCCTCCACAAGAAGGCAAGGCCTTCCATGCGGGACGCATACCCAGTAGAGGCAAGTCCAAGCCCCTCCCCCTGCCTCAAGGCTGCATCAGAAAGTTTTAGTGTTTAAAGATTTGGTTCAAGAGATGTTGAAACAACTGCATAGTACTGCAGATTCAGGAACTGCGTGTGCTGCCATTAGCAGTCGTCTAATTAGTCAATTAGCCTTGAGCATGAAGATGACCTCCTTTACCCAAGCATCCTCCGAGCTTTGATATGGAACATCACAAATGCATACCTTTAAAATATTCCTTTTCGTTGGCCAGATTCCCCCCACTACATCCTCAGACAATTAGCTTATAAAGACAGCTGTGTTAGTTTGGTTTGCCTCTGACAATGTTCAGTCCATGGTTGTTGGGACCTGTTGCATTACATCTGTGGCATGACAGTATTTCATCAAAGAATCTCACGTTAGGCTAATGAAATAGAATAAAACAAATTAAAGGAAATGAATAAAGCCTAAACAAATTAAATTCTCACCTGTTAAGGAGGAAGCAAAAGCAAGAGACAGCTTAGCACCCCTTCGAACGCACCTCACCACTGGCAAGTCACTTACATTCAACTCTATCAAGCTGCTAATGAAGTGCCGCACTGGCCTGTATTCTAAACATGAGGGATCCAATGTGGACTCATAGTAAAGACAAATTTGTAGATTTCAGCTTCCAGTTTCCAGAAACTTTTGCCATAATATGACCTTAAGTATATTTCCACTCCCACATGTGATCCTGTATAAGGAGCATCACTGTGCTTAGCCAAGGAGGAAATATGAGGGGTATGGAATGAGAGCCATTAGTTACCTCAACTAGTTACCATAGCAGTTCAGATCCTGGGTTTGTGCTCTGCAGAGCATAGACAAGATGTCATTACTTGACTTAAAAAGCAGAGTTTTCAAATAAAGATATTATTATGATAAAATAATAATTATCACAATAAATGAAACATTAGAAACATTCATCATCCTACTCTCCTGTTTATATTTGTACTTTCTGCAGTTAACTAGTAAGTATACTGTTTCTAGGATAAATTTTAAAATTATATTATTTCAATTAGCATATAATTACATAATTTCTCCCATTCCTTTTCTTTCCTCCAAAACCTCCCATGCCCTACCTATTCCCTCTCAAATTCATGACCTCTTTGTGTGTGTGTGTGTGTGTGTGTGTGTGTGTATACACATATATGCACACATACAGCCTACTGAGTCCATTCAGTGCTGCTTACATCTGTAAGAACTCAGGACAGTGCATTTTTCAATGCATATACCCATCGTGTTTAATTAAAAGAAAAGTAATATATATCTTTAAATGCTTTTCTAAAATAATATGTTGATCCCATAAATTAATCCCAAAGTAGTTTTAATTAAAAAAAACCTATAATACCATGTGACTGCAACGTGATGGATGTATCCTAGCTGCTGGGCTTTATTCAGAAATGAGTTATAGGAACTACTTATAAAATCAGAATATAAAATTTTAAATTCAAAATTTTTTCTTTGAAACTTTTATTCCTTTTTTCTATTTTTAGCTATTATTTTCACCAACAGTATTGAATTGAACATCATTGTGTGATCCCCCTAAAATTACATAAAATTACTTATTCATCCACGTCCTGCAAAAACAGCGATGGCCTCATGGAATCTGAGCATACACTATAAAGGTGTCCTCTGCGAGTAACTCATGTGTATGGGAATCCATATGACCTTTTTGTGTTGTCAATAAGAAAAAAATGACACACATTGCCTGTGAAAATATCTTCCTTTTAAAAGACATAAAATAACTTGATTGAGAAGGATATTAACTCAATGGGCATCTAAATTTATAACTTAAGTAGCCTCAGGATATACCCCAGAGAGCCTGATTTTTGGAGAAATGAAGATGGGATTTCTTTGCTATATGAGGAGGCTTAGACATAAGTATTGACACTATTTCCTGTATATTATATAGCTCTGTCTACATATGAAATAGAACATTGAAAAAATTAAGAAAACATTGAAGAATGTAATTAAAGACACCACATCTTGAAATAGTTTTTTCCATGGATCCCTGAGCCTCAAAATTAACTTTGCTTTATAGAGTCCTTCCATGCTGATAATGTCAGGCTAATGAAATCTGCTGAGAACACTCTGTGGGCTAGCTCTTCCACTAGGAACTGGCAGCTCTCAACCTGAGGTTCTGTCTCATCATGGGTTTGTTTAAGGAGCTTAAGGTTACAGTAGTATATGCTGTTAATCTGGCAGGTGTGCATGTGTAAGTAACCTGGCACTTGGGCAGTTTCTTTTAAATAATTTTTTCTACATTTTCCTCTTAGATTTTTTTTACAATGTTTTAGAGGACTTTTTTGGCATTTTAGCTGTATATGATACATTGATGTGCATTTCCATCTCTAGATTTAAGAAAATTTGTATTATAAATCCATTTAATTGATTTTAATATTTTCACCCTAAATCATGGTTTTATCTTGGTCTTAGTCAATGTTCTATTGCTGTGAAGAGACACCATGACGATGGCAACTTTTACAAAGTGAAACATTTAACTGGGGCTGGCTTATAACTTCACAGATTTAGTCTGTTATCATCATGGCAGGAAGCATGGTAGCACATAGGCTGATGTGGTGCTGGGTAAGGAGCTGAGAGGTCTACATCTGGAGCCACAAGCAGCTGGGACTGGCTTGAGCTTTTGAAACACCAAAGCCCATCCCTAGTGACACACTCACTCCAACAACCCACACCTCCTCCAACAAGGCTAAACTTCCTAATCCTTCTCAAGTAGTGCCACTCCCTGTTTCTCATGCATTTAAATATGTAAGCCTATGGGGTCATTTTTATCCAAACCACCACACTCTTTTATACCACAAATTCTTATGTTTGGTGTTTTGTGTTCTAGAGGACTTACATGAAATAGGCTTAGTTTAAATTGTTTTCTTTGTTGATATGGGAATCTAAAAATGTACCAACTTTGTCTCTAATCTATGAATTATTGTCTCTCATTGTAGTATAGTCTAAGATTCTCTTCCTTATTATCTTGACTTTTCATTCTCAAAGTCAAATCCATCATAATGCCCAAGATACCATTCCAAAAATACAGACCATTTTATGTGGTGGTATTGTGTTCCCCAAAATATTGTGCACTCTAATAAACTTATCTGAGGTCAGAGACAGAACAGCCACTAGATACAAAGGCTAGAAAATGGTGGTACTCACACCTTTAATCCTAGCATTCCAGAAGCAGAAATCCATCTGGGATCTCTGTGAGTTCAAGGCCACATTGGAAATGGCCAGGCATGGTGACACACGCCTTTAATCCCAAGAAGTGAGCCTTTAATCCCAGGGAGTGAGGGTAGAAGGCAGAAAGGTATATAAAGCGTGAGGACCAGGAACTAGGAGCATTTGGCCTGGTTAAGCATTTGGCTGGTTAAGCTTTTAGGCTTTCAAGAAGCACAGTTCAGCTGAGAGCCATTGGGATGAGGACACAGAAGCTTCCAGTCTGAGGAAACAAGATCAGCTGAGAAGTTGGCCAGGTGAGGTTAGCTGTGGCTTGTTCTGGTTCTCTGATCTTCCAGTTCACCCCAATACCTGACTCAGGTTTGATTTTATTAATAAGAACTTTTAAGATTCCTGCTACAATTTTAGGTGTCAAAAGTCTTTTAAAAATCAGAATATTTACCTCTATATTTTATATGGATACATTTTTGATATTCATAAATGGTATATATATATATATATATATATATATATATATATATATATATATGAATTCCTGATAGATATCAAGCTTTGATGCTTTTTGAAATATTTTATATAAAATAAATTTACAAAAATATTTATTGTGATACATTTATAAAATAGACACATTATTCTTTTTCTCTTTTAAATTTCATATAGAAAGAGAAAATGAAGACTGTTTATAATTCTTAGCTTTGCTGGTACATCTGTTTCCAATTGATTTTT
Organism: Peromyscus californicus insignis; assembly: GCF_007827085.1. Lineage (NCBI taxonomy): Eukaryota > Metazoa > Chordata > Mammalia > Rodentia > Cricetidae > Peromyscus > Peromyscus californicus. Next base: position 5,865,627 of record NW_026294514.1, on the reverse strand, counting down.
TATTGCAGTTCTTTGGAAGCTTCCTTTGCATGTCAGGTACTGAAAAATTAAAATATGTAGAAACTATTCTCCTTGTTTTTTTTATGTATCATACCAACCTAGTTCATACTAAAATTCCACACAAAAAAAGTGTTCTGACTAAAACTTCAATCAATTCTACAGGATGTATATTGAATTAACCTAACAATGTCCTGTATTGATTAGATGCAATTAAATAAATTGCTTGAAAGCATATCCTTGCTCTGAAGCACAATATCCTGAACAGCAATATTATTTCATTCAATATATAAATAACTTAAGCTAACATGAATATACACTTAATTTCCTATTTGTAATTACCACTGCAGGGCATTAAGCTGTTGTTGCTATAATAAAGTGTTCTGATAATGAATAAAGTAGTGCAGGGTTTTCCATAGTGCTTAAAAACCATTCTGTTTGGAACTTAATCCTTAGCCATACTGAAAATGCGCAACCACTTAAAAAGTATGAAGCAACCTATTGAAAACTTAATTTTGGGGGTTAATACAGTGTTTTCTGTGACTTGAAGAGGTGAGCAGTTCAGTTTTATGTCTAAGATGAAGCAACAGTGAAAGAAGGCTTCCTGTAGCGATATTTTTTACAGACTTATTTCAGACAGTATATATACACTGAAGTTTTAAAATGGGCAGTGTGCTGTAGCCCACCAGTTTTCCTAGTGGCTGTACCCAGCAGGATTGCATAAGATGTTGATTGGATCACAGGTCTGAGTACCAGGTGACTGTAAATAGCAAAGGGGAGGTCGTTTTTGTTATAAATAGACCTTTGGAATAAAGTTCTGGGCTGGTGGATAAGGATCCAGGCCCACACAAGTCTATCCTGTGTTTTCTCTCCCCTCTTTATTTCTAAGTCTCTTATCCCTCATTCTTCAAGAGTTCCTGGGATAAATAAGTGTGGGGCTGGTCTCCCACAGCAGTGTCAAGTATATACTGATTTGTTCTAATATTTGCTATCAAACTTCATTATTAGGTTACCAAGAATACATATGAGTAAGAGATAAAAAATGCAACAAAGAAAAAGAACTAGAAAAAAATTAAATTATATAAGTATCTTATGGATGAAAAGTGATATGTAACAAAACACTTTGATTAACAGGATAGATTCAGGAATATGAAAGGAGGAAGATCAAAATACTTAAACAGTATCAAAGTGACATTTAATCTCATATTTTCTTCATTTGTTTCTTTTCATTATGTAATTATGCATTAATTTAAGAGATTGTCTTAATCTGTTTGCATTAACTACAGAAAAACAACGTAATTAATAGGTTATAAGTCACTGGTCTGAATCTTAAAGATCTACAGGATGAAACATAATGGTCAAGGTCTAGAAGGTCTTAGGTTTGGTGAGGGCTGATTTCTCCTTCCAAGAAGTACGTTGCTACTTTATTTTGAGGAGGGGATGGATGTTCTCTCTAAGGATGCAAATGTATTCTTTGTACTCACATGGAAGATAAGCAAGAAAATGAACTTTCACCTTTGTGCCATTTATAATTGGTCCTGTCCCATCTTTGAAGACTCCAACCTCATGTATAAATGGCTTCTAATGGCCTCATTGTCACAATATCACATCTATTGTTAAATTTCAACTGTTGGAGTTTAGGAGACACATTAAGGCTATGATAAGGTTAAGAAGACAAAATATGACATTTATAATAATCCAAACACAGTGGTCATAAAACTTGGATTCGTACTGCAGAAGTTTATATAAAATTTTAAAGAGACAGAATTGATACAGAAAATAAATGAATCAGACTTTTGGCCAATTGGAAAGCTGTTTTTAATAATGTTTAACTAGTTTTGGTAGTAATAGAGGGAAAAGTTTATGAAATAATTTATAAGTTTCTAAATCAATTATTAGGTGAGAAAGGGCAAATGATGAAAATGAGTTTTTGCATTTTGCCTAAAAACTGATTCTTTAATATAAAGACATATGTACTAAATGTGTGTGATCATTACCAAAAGATGTGAGTAATTAATAAGAAAGAAATGCTGCTTAATAGAAGGCATTATTGCTTTGTTCCTAACAATTCTGAAAGTAGAGGGATATAGTCTGAAAACCTCTCTGGGTCAGCCCTTGCCTCTTACATCCTGTCCAGAGCACTATCAGGTCCTGTTCATTATTGAAAAGAAACAAAACTATTTCAACTACTAAGCAGTAGCTTCCCTGCCATTAATTTTCTTTGTCAATTTCATATTACAGCTTTCCGTCTTGCTCTGTTAAATATCTAGAAAGAAATTCATTCATCATAGCCCAAATAGAATACTTTCTCTACTTAAATTATTAGTTATTATGGGCTACTGTATTTTGCCTTTAAATAAACTTCAAGAATCCATACAGGATTGATGTTCCTACATTAAATTTCCTGCCTTTACAGTATATTTGCCACTGCATGAATCTAAATGATGCTTTGAAGAGTTCCTTTGACTTATTTGTTTAGTTATAATAGATCTACTATCTGTAGACCTTTGAGGCCTCCAAAAATCCATGAAAGCACAGTGGCAATCAGGAAGAAGGAGTAGTTGGAACAAATGAGCTTGTAAAATAAATTTACTTCATTTACTTACAAATGAGGCCATGTTTAGTTATGGGTTTATTAGGTTGATTTTGTATCCACATATTTAGGTCCATGGACCCCTAAACAGCCTTGAATCTGTTGAACTTTAACTTTTTAGTGATGATACTTTGTTCTAGTGTTCTTCTGTAAATATGTTTGCATGAATTATCCAGTTATAAAAAAATAAAGTAAAGTATATTATGTAAACTTTGATTTAACTACAAATAAAAATTTGAAATTATAGGTAAATAGTGATAGAATATGGTAATTTGAAAGCCCTTGACTAAATTAAGAGGTTTTTAAAATTTTATTTGCTTGTTTTTATAATTCTCTGGAAAGTATAACTCAACTAATACAAAGTATAATACCTGATATTATCCATGCATATTGTTTATGAATCCTCAGTTTCTTATTCATCTGAGAAAGAGACAGTTGTCTCTTAAGAATTATGATAAGCTTGTTGAAGCTAAAATCCACATATTCAGAACAAATATTCTTTTTAGTAAGATTTTTGTGTCAGTGTGACAAATCTCGTGCAATAACGTAAGGGGTGTGTTTAAAGAAAAGTGTATTTGGACTCACTGGTTCAGTCCATGGTCACTTGGATGCACTGATGCTGGGCTGCTGTTGATAGAAAGGGACTGAAGACAGGTTATCTTTTCAGGACTTGACCTTTACAGTGTACATTCTTCCAGTAGACCCCACTTCCTGTTTTCTAAACCCTGCAATGTTGCCATTCTCTTAGGAGCCAGCAAAAGTTCTATGTAGTGATTAGCTCAATCTCCAGCATTCAGTCCCTTTCCAATGGTCATCATTGACAAATAAACCTTTAACACATGGCCCTTCAGGAAACATTTCAAACTGAGACCATAACAATATGAATCAATATTTTTAATTAACAGCAATAAAATAATCTATAGTAGAGATATTATTTTCAGACCACTGGATAGTTATCTTTGTGGTGTTTAAACCATTTAGAGGAATTTTGCTTGTTTTATGTCAATCTCTTCTCAAAACTTGATAATGTGTTACCATATCACTTTTACTAATGATCTTCATTCTTGCAGGAATTGATTTCTAGGTTGGACAAATAAGGGTATATGAAGGTGATGGCAATAAAAACCAGAGTGGTGCTCATTTTGTCTCCTTTCACTGTGGACAGAATAGCAAATAATCTTGTGAAAGCTTCAGATTTAAAAAGAAAATGTAACTGGTATTTTTTTTTATGAAAATGGCAGTGATATCTAAGTATGTCCAGGGGAGTTGTCAGTAGTCATAGTGTGAAAGGAAAATTGTAGCTAATGTGATAATATATTTCAAAGACTTGTACAAACTTACATCATGCATAGTTTGATAATTGAATACATACACATCTAGAGGATAAAAATTTGTGTTCATTGAAATTTATTCCAAATAAAAACAGTTGGACACATATAAATAACCAGCAAAACTATGGGGCAAATTCAAGATTGGAAATATAAATGATTTTTGTAAAAGAGCTTTAAACCAAGGTAACTTACATATATGGGGTTTATTTATCAGGAGACTATAAAATTTTAGGACATGGTGAACTTTTAAGACTAGAGATATACAATAGTTATTTCATTAAAAATTATAATACAATCAGACAAAATCAACTAGAGAACCCAATAGCTATCTACATTAACATTATCCACTTACAAAATGTGATTTATCTTTCTATTAAAATTGTGAAATGCTTGGGAAACATTAAAATTCATGCATGAGAGGTAAAGATAGCAAACAATGTTGTAAAAATTATTGGAAGCAAGAGGTAGATAGAAACACTACAAAGGGATTTATAAACATTTAATTTTACTCAAAGACTGCCGTGACATCAGGACAGCAGATGGCAAAGTGCTCATAGAACAGGAAGACATCTAAAACCACTGGAAAGTATATTTCAAGAAGCTATCTGCGGTACCAAGGGACCTTATAGTGGGTACCAAGTTGAGGAAATCATCTGTGCAACCATAGGATGACCTTCCCCTCTCCTGTGAGGGGAAGACATGCAGTAAACAAGCTCAAACTGGGAAAGGCACGTGGTGCAATGTAACGGAGAAGCGCATAAAGAAGGTGGTGACTGCTCTTAGTGTCCTTCATAAAACCTGTCAGTGAGCAAATGGGAATCGAGGGACTAGCTGAGTAGCAGTGAAAATCAATCGGAGACTCTCTGCCTCGCCAGCCAGACATGAAAGGGCAGAAGCTGGGTCAAGATCTGCATTCTCACATACAAATGTTAGGCTGCCACATGTTGAAAACTGCCAAGGAAGAAAGACAGACTGGGAGAGAGGGCAGAATGAATGAGCAGTCCAGAGAGAAGAGAAGAGAATAACTCTATTTTAATCTGATAAAACAATCCCATTAGATTTGTCTACTGGATTTTCATCGACTACAAAGGTCTTTAGGCCACTGAGTGAAAATTGAAAGAGTTTATAGTGATTTACAATGATAACATGTTTGTAACGTTGCAGACAATCAAATTTCCAGAAATAAAATACCCTGAAAAAATATCTAATAAGAATCGAGGATGTGTTAAGATTAAATGCCCTGTTGAATTACAGATTTGATAAATATCTGAAGCTTTGGACACTGGTCTCCTTCCTCACTCAATAAGAGAAACAATGGGGGTATACAATAAAGGAGTTACACGAAAGATTTCTTTAAAGATGTTGATGTATTCTAAGATGTGTACCACCAGATATAAAACCGGTGAGAGCGAACTCCACCATGTCTTTGGTACAACTGCCTGGAGTGCTATGTTCTTGCTTTTCTTCACTGTGTTTGCTGGTGGGAGAAAGGAAGATTCAGTGCCACGGAGAGATTGCTGTTTCCAGTTCCCTGCAGTCAACCACAAACAAGTTGGGTTTAAGATCCAGATCCGCTGCAACAAAAAGAGAATGCACACAGGAGTTGTGGAATATGCCATGTAAAGGACTTAGGAAGCATTGTAAAGTCAGGGACTATACTGAGTGTTTTGGGAGAAACAAAGGAAGCTAGGAGAGTCAGAAGACTCAAGAAAAATTCAAATAGGAACCCCCTGAATACCCATGAGTCATTGAATATATCAGCAATTATATAACATATACACAGATAAATTATATATAGAATCAGCATTTGCTACCTTTATAGTTCATGGATTGCAAGGATGAAGTGAAAAAAACAGAAAAAAAGATCTTAAAGAAATCAATATATAACACAGTTCCACACATATTTACAGCTTAAATGTCACAACACTTTATTTTGAGAAAACATAAGTCAATTGTAAAATGATTCTGTCTTAGCAAGGTATTCAGGCATTTTTTGGAAGAAAATGCAAATCCTGACTAGATGCATCCATATGAAAGACTCAAATCTCTGGCCAGGGTTATATGTTCTGAAATAGACGCTGAAAGAAGGTGAACAGTAAGCATCAAATACAATGACTATTCAATTAAGAGCAGAATCTTCAAAAGTTCAAAATACTGAAACTACACATGAAACTTAGTACAATTCAAGAAATTTTTTTTAAAAAGCAAACATTCATAGTAAGAGATGTAGGTAAGGGACTATAAAATAAGTAACCCGAATTGAACAAAAATTATTTTCAAGTAAAAAAATAAAAAAAAAAAAAACAGTAACAAACACACATTGCCTAAAATAACTTTTTAATGAGCAGTAACTGCTGAGTATAGATGCAGAGAATTATACAAGATTATTGCTCTTTGCCTACGGGGAGAGAGTTACGCTTATGATTGTGTGTGTGTGTGTGTGTGTGTGTGTGTGTGTGTGTGTGTGTGTGTGTGTGTGTTTGTGTTTGTGTTTAATATGCATATATAATTGTCTTTTATTTCAGAAAAGTAATGTCTATTTTCTTAAGAATGATTATGCAATTTGGTTACAAGTTTAGGGACAATTTTTAGCTCTTTTACATAGAAATTTGGAGAGATAGCACAAGTGGGAGGTAAAGAGTTATAGAAACAGTTTTGGAAACAGTGTACCAGAGTATTTGTGGACAGACACAAGAGAATATTAGACATGTGTATGGAAAACTCAGAAGGATACTGGTGAAAATAAATGATGGTAAAGTGATAACTGTTGAGTCTCAACCTAGAAGTGGAAAGAAGGAGAGCAATCAACATTCATACAGCACTCAGAGTTCTCAGTCAACATTGTCCTGAGTCTGTAGATTAAAATTAAAATTGAGACAGAGACCCTGGAACACACTGCCCTAAACTAGTTGTCTCTATCAAATCCTTCCCTTCAAAGTTCAGGGGACCTTGTGGAAGAGAAGGAAGAAGGAGTTGGGGAGATCGAGGGAACAGTGGGCACCAGTGTGGTGATATTTTACTTATACTGAAATGTGATTTTAATTGTATGTTAATAAATAAAGTTGTCTGGGGGTCAGAGCTATTAGAGTCATAGCAAGTGCGTGGCGGCGGTGGCGCACGCCTTTAAGGACCTGGAGGGCGGTACATTCAGGCAGTGACGAGGCAGTCACATGTTTGGGTTTACAACCAATGAGAAGGCAGAACAGGAAGACTTTAAAGACAGACACACAGGAAGTAGGTCCTTTTCGGAGAGCTCTCTTGGCTGGAGAGGATCCCTGAATCAGGAAGGGTGAGGCTCTTAGCTCTGACCTCTTGGCTTTCTTCTCTGAATTGGCTCTGTGTTTCTTATTTAATAAGACCGTTGGTTACATCTACACACCAGGATCACAAAGCGTTCTAAAATAACTGAGCAAAGCTCATATGAACTCTAAGAGACTGAAGGAGCAAGCACAGGCTGTCACAGCTCTTCACCAGGTCCTCTGTGTGTGTGTGTGTGTGTGTGTGTGTATATATATATAGTGATTTTGAAGAAAGGTTCACGGTATGAGCATAAGGAAAGCACATTGTCCAAACAGGGGTTTTGGGGTCACTGGCACACTCATAGCATACGAGTCCTAAAAGTTAAGGATGACTGATGTTCAGGTGGTACTAGCACCAGGTTACAGATGTTTGTAAATAGAATTAAAAGAAGAGTGAAAGGGACCCATTGAAATGAATTATTCATAAAATAAAATATAAATTGCTGTTTTATTTTAAATATCAATTACATGTATTGAATATAGTCACTATCCACTGGCCAGGCAAAGGAAACAGAATGTTTTCAAAGGTTCTTCAAGATCAAAGTACATTTAACCAAACTTAGAAGAAACGGGGTCAGAAAGTGCTTGTGTGTAATCTGTGTGTCAAATTACTTGGGACCCGTGATCTTCCAATCTCTTTAGCATCCCTTTGATATTCATGCTTACTTACATGGATTTTTTTCTTGCAAATGTAAATGAATTTACTTTAAATCATTATCCAAAGTTTCTGGTTGTTTTTAGTGTAATAATCATTCAATCAGGAGATAGAAGTTTTAAATTCCTAATACAGTATAAATTTCTCTGTTCTCTGAATAATCCAAGGCTTCTCCTTTTTACCGTAAAGTATTATAATATGATCCAGTCATTTTTAGTGGTAGGATTATTTTGTCTAATTGCATTCCTGATAATTGCCCTACAGTCTACTGTACTTTATCATCCATTGGGTACAAATAAAATATTGAATATTTTACTGAAATATGAGTTATTAATTTTAATTGATCTAGTTCCTTCTCTTTGTCTAAATAATTCAACATTTTATCCTGTCATGAAAAGCTCTTTATAATCTAACCTGAAGCTACTAGTTTCTGTAAACAGAGCATCTGAACTCACCCAAACACTTTTTTTGTTTAATTTTTTTTTTATTTGTAGATGAAATAAGTGAAAGACTTGCTTGCAGCAGAAAAGCATCATGAACTTTGTAGCATGAACAGAAAATATGTATATGTGAAGAGGTCACTGTACTCCCTGGTATTAAAAATAAATGTTCTCATCTCACGTTAAAATGTATTGCTTTGTATATACAAACACATAACTCTAAGCCATTTCTCACCACGATGACTTTAAAGTTAACAATCTTTCGAGTGGGTTTTTAAGGATGTGAATTACCTAGCAAGAGCCCACATGACCTTTCAGTCTCTTCTCATAACTCAGGTAGCTAACATCATCATGATGCTCCCACTTCGAATTCCTCTTGCTGCTGCTAAAATCTGTCTTTGTCCAAAAGGTTTTAGGACACCCTTTCCTCTTATGAACCTCTCATTAGCCATCTCTTTCTCGATGTTCATAACATTACAAATTTTTTACAGGAACCCACACTGGAATGGGTGAACTAAGAAAGATTTTTGAGCTTCTTATAGTCTTCATCTGAAAGAGCTTATGTTAATATGATTATGCATGTGGTTCCAACATTTCTTTTTCTCAAAATTGTAATTTCACTAGACAAATACTTGTTTATTTTTCTCTGCGACACCAAGAGTTCCAGGCAAATACAACCTGTTAGCATTGACTAGAATAATGCATGTGTTTGCTTCACTCAAGAATAACTCTACTGTTTTTATCAGATTCATAAACAGAATTTAACCAAAACATGTTAAGAAAGCTAGGTGTTTTTAATTTTCCCTCAAAAATCTAAAATCTCATGGTTTTGTTGCAGACAATTAGAATACACTCAGTCAATTCATGTTCACAATGGTATTGAGTATGTATGTTAGAAAAGAAGCTGATGTGCATGAGGAGTACAGGGTCTATGTTGTCATTCATTAAAAATCTTTTAAATAGCACAGGATACTAACATACACGTCATTAGTACATTATAACAGCACTTACACCTTCTAATTAAATTATTTCATTTGAACCTAGTGTATTTTAGAAGCAGGTAGAAAATGGGTATCTTAAAGTTGAAAGAAAGAAATGTTGAAAGAGAATAATACTAAACCTCTGCAACTGACAGCCTTATGAGCAGTAAAAGCAGATTTTCCCCTGTGGTGCTGCAGATCGGATCCAGGGCCTCACACACGTTAGACAGGTGCTCTACTGTTATATGCTCAACACTTAAACAAGCACAATTTTACTTGGTTTTCATTTTTTTCTTTTGTATGCTGTTACTCTTCAATTTATGAAAGGGTTACCTCATAATTAAATTGGAAATGCGTCTAATGCACTCAATGCCACAGTTTGTCAATTCACTGTGCTCCAGGGAATGTTGATCATTGAGCCTTTGGTAACACATGCAGCTAACAGAGACCTGTGGCTCACTTCTAATTTCCCATATCATGAAAGAATGATAAAACACCCCACTATGTTAACAAAGGACTGCAATTCCAAATTCAATGTACACTCTTCATTGGCTGTGTCTTGTTTTTATGTCACAATAAGCAGAAGTTCCTATTCTGAACCATTTCCAATTTGACACTGACTATATAAGGAGTACAGATCAGTGACAATCTCTGTCATTTTTATGTTAAAATACTAAGTTCCTTTTTAGTGAAAAATAGAAACTTGGTAGTTGGAAGAAATTATACATGAATATGCCCAGAAGAAGTTAAATTTCATTCTCTGTGAAATTTTATGCCTCTTACTGCTTGGCTTGAAAGTTAAAAAATAGAACCAATTCCATGAGAAATTAGAAAAATCTTACCAGTTCAGAAAGTCAAAGTATTACAAGCCAAGAAACCCGTGCATGTATGACAAATTTTAAAAGACTTTTGTAATACATGTCAGGTAGTCTTTCATTTGTGTTGGATATGAATATTCTGTTGGTCATGGTGGATATAAAGACTAAATCATTTAAGATGACGATTAGGAGAATGCTATTTTTTTTAGTCTATGTGTAGTCAAGAAAATACAGAAAAGTAACAAGTGATGTTTCAAAAGCAGTCAGTTTAAAATCCAGACCATTTCTTACAAATGTGAGAGTGCTATGTCTCACTGGTTAGCAATGGCTAAATGATAGATACTCCCTGCTGCACTGGCCTTGCTTGACCCTAGCTCCGTAATAGCTAACACTCTTGGTACACACACCCCTCTGCCCTTTTAATTGTTCTGGGGGGGAAAGCATACACATACACACACACACACACACACACACACACACACACACACACACACACACGCTGAAATGAAAAACCACCCTCAGATACCTTGTCAAAGGTGAATAAATTTAATAGGCATATTAATTCTTAGGATATTAAAGAGCAATTCATAACATTCAGTTTTACTGTCTAATGCTTTACATAAAATTCCTTTCTATAAAGCAAAGCAGCAAAACTACATAGAAGTGTATGATTTGCCCCATAGTTCAATTAAGCAAGTCAGTGTGGTGTGTTTTTGTGGATGGAGTCAGACTGTTCAAGTCATGAGTGCTTCACAAAGTACTTATTAGTCACTCGCAGGCAGCCAGCCCAGCCTAATTAAAGACTAATAAGAAATGAGAAAATAAATGGAATTCTGAGGATATGTATTATAAGCTAAACTTGAAATTACCAATAAACCTCTACTTTTACTTCTTCTAAATATTTTAGCTAAGAGTTGAAGCAAGAATTACTTAAATTTACCTGCTAATCAAATAAGCTGTAATCATAGCTTTTAACTAAAATTAATATTTTGTCTTTAAAAATGAAAATGAGGCCTCAGAATAAAAGGAGGCACATTTATTCTCAGTACATTAATGCTATATAATATTTACATTTTCTCAGATAGGAAACACTAAATTGGAGTTTAGTGGCAATTTTACAACTGGGTTACCGATTTGCAAATGCTTTTGTAATATAATAATACGTTTTATTCCTCATCAGTGGTTCTCATTAAAAACAAAAACTCAAAGTAGTTGCAAGAATTAATTTAGAAATAATGGTAAAAGCAATGCTTTTTGATGAAGAGAATTTTAGTTTTAAAGTCGTCTCTAAAACATTATTTTATCGATGTTGTTTTTGTTTTTACATCTCAATGAACGTTTCCTCTCTCTCTCCTCGTCCCAGTTTCTAGCCCTCCAACCTCTCAACCCCACCCAACCCCTCTTCTTCCACTGTTCCTCTTCAGGTCAAGGCAGGCCAGCCTCCCACACATATCAGCCTGCCATGGTATATCAAGTTGCAGTGCGCCTAGGCACCTCCTCTCCTATTAAGACTGGATGAGGCAACCCAGTAGGAGGAAAGGGTCCCAAAAGAAGACAACAGAGTCAGAAACAGTCCCTGCTCCCCAAATTAGGAGATCTATAAAAAGACAAAGTTACACACTGTAATATATATGCAGAGGGCCTGAGTTAATCCCTTGCAGGCTTCCTGGTTAACTGTTCAGACTGAAAGCCCCTATGAGCCCAAGTTAGTTGATTAGGTGGGTTTTCTTGTGGTGTTTTTGACCCCTCTCGCTCCCATAATCCATCTAACTACTCTTCCACAGGATATTTATTTGGTGCTCTGCCTAATATTTAGCTGTGGATCTCTGTATCTGTTTCCATCAGTTTCTTGGTGAAACCTCTCTGCTGGCATCAACGTATGAGTATAGCAGAGAATATTCCTTCTTTATTGAAAATAAAAGAAGTCCAATTTTCCGAATTGTGCTAAAGAAGCCTCATGTTGTTAAGAGCTTTACATTTTGTGTAACATCCTCCTGCCTATCTCGGTTTAAATCTCCTTAACAACATCTCCAGAAATTATTTCTTTTTAAAAATATTTTTTATTTAGAATTTTTCCTTCAATATATTTTGATCATATCCTTTCACCTCTCACAACTCTTGCCACATCTTCCCTACCTCCCTACACCCATAATTTCTACCTCCCCTCTCCTCCCCTGCTCTCCTCTTTCCTGTCCTCTCTTCTTCCTTCTCTCTCTCTCTCTCTCTCTCTCTCTAAAAATCAAACCAAAACAGAACATCAAAGAACAACCAAACTTCACAAACCTACCATAATGATCTACCTGCAGAATATACTGGTGCAGTATTGGCAGGAATGATAGGGGAGTAACTTGCCAATTCTCATTTGATTTAAGGCCCTTTCCTTCATGAGAGGGAGGTGACATTGCTAACATGGCCAGGCATCCATGATTAGATAGGTCATAAGCCCTAAGGGGAAAC